>NW_024580668.1:9328392-9461357 GCF_017639235.1 Corvus kubaryi | reverse complement strand
CGGGCGGCGCAGCGGGGCGGGCGGGCGCCACCGAGCCCAGGCATCGGCGGGGGGAGCGCGGGGCGGGCGGGCGCGACACACACCGGCATCAGCCGGCCTCCATCGCCGGGCGGGGGGGGCGTGACGTCACCGCAGCCGGCCGGAGCGCGCGTGCGCGCGGGGACACCGGGTGGGTCGGGATGGGACCGGGATCGGGACCGGGATCGGGCACCGGGACTGGGATATGGACCGGGACTGGGATCGGGCACCGGGGCTGGGATATGGACAGGGACCGGGATCGGGCACCGGGACTGGGATATGGACCGGGACAGGGATCGGGCACCGGGGCTGGGATATGGACAGGGACCGGGATCGGTCACCGGGACCGGGACATGGACCGGGACAGGGACTGGGCACCGGAGTTGGGATATGGACAGGGACCGGGACAGGGACCGGGACTGGGATATGGACCGGGACAGGGACCGGGCACCGGGGCTGGGATATGGACAGGGACTGGGACCAGGGCTGGGATATGGACCGGGACAGGGACCGGGCACCGGGGCTGGCATATGAACCAGGACCGGGATCGGTCACCGGGACTGGGATATGGACAGGGACAGGGACTGGGCACCGGGGTCGGGCACCGGAGTTGGGATATGGACAGGGACCGGGGTCGGGCACCGGGACTGGGATATGGACCGACACCGGGGAGTGCGGCGAGCGCCTGCACCGGGGGTTTGCCCCGGGTGCTCGTAGCAGCCCGTGGGGTGCGCGTACCGGGGAGCAGCACCGAGCACGGGGAGGGTGACGAGGAGCGTGCGGCCACCGCCGGGCGCCGGGCACGGAGCGGTGCGCCCCGGTCCCCGCCGCCCCCGCTGCCTGTGCCGCTCCCCGCAGGGAGCTGAACCGGTCCGGCGGCGCTGGGCTCGCGGTGGAACGGGCTCACGGTCCGTGATCTCCATCAGCGCTGTCAAGACCCGCGGGCGGCTCGGGGCGGGCAGCCCTGCACGGCTGGACTAGGCATGGATGGTTGGGTGGCTGGAAGCCCCCAGCCCCTTCCCTTTCCCAGCCGCTGCCCCCCGGGGAGGCGGGACCCGGTGCAGGAGGGGGGCTGCTGCGGGCGGGGGGCTCGGGGGTTCAGCCATGGGGTGAGCTGCGCTCGGGGGCTGGACCCCAGAGCTCCTCTGTGCCCCCCCCGGCATTCCCCGGGCTGGAGAGGTGCTTGGGGTGCCCAAACTGCTGCGCCCCAAGGCTTTGGCAGCGTCACTCCCAGCCTGCTGTGAGCCGGTCAGGAATCGAACCGAGCAGCAACTATTTCTTTTAAATAAAGCGTGGCTTGGAAAGATCTTGTCTTGAAATCAGATACCGGCTTTGGACAAAAGAGAAAAGATTTCCCAGCTGCCTAAATGTGCGCATAATCCCGCTTTTCCTGAATTCGGGGCTGATGGTCAGGCTCTGCTCACAGTTATATTGATGTAAATATGTCACTTATCTAAAGCTGTTGGCTTTAGAGTGCAGTCCTGGCTGGATTGTCGGCAGCTGGGACGCAAAAACTGAGGGCTCTCAGTTCAGAGACTTTATTTTTCAGGACCATGTTTTGCTCAGGGGTCTCAGCTCTCCCGGTTTGAGTGTAAGGCTGGATTTCTCTGCAAGCCCTGGCTCTTGGAGCCACACAACAGTGTGGGAATTGCAGCTTTCTGGTTTTTCTTTTTAAATAAACTTGAACCCTTTGTGTTTACAGAAGAAATGTGAACTTCCAACAGGTCAGAAACTAGGAGCCAAATCAGCAGAGTATGTTTTTAAACCAGAATGGATGGTTTCAACCAGTCATGCGGCTGTAATTCAGCTTTTTCAATGCTTGTGATTGGGGACTGAGGATGGCATTTCCTCCTTTTCAGGCAAAATGGTTTTCCCACCCACTCCATCACATGCCAGGCCAGTCTGACTTGATCTTTCTGGGAATGGGAAAGAAAAAACCAACAACGCTGTTTTCCTGTTGTATTCCTGACTCCAGGGCTGGTATGCAGAACAGCTGGACTTTCAGGAGTTGTCCCTGTGCCTGAGGGAGTAGGACACCTGAGCCTTGCTCCCCATGGCTTTCACAGGATGCGAATTTGACCCCATCCAGCTGTGCTGACTTGGTGTTTCTGCCTCTCCTCTCATCCTGTTTTGCTGAATCACCCCTTTCACAAGCTTCTGGAGCTCTTTGTTGATCCAGGAGAGGAAATGGGAGCTCCAGCCCAGTCAGCTGAGGGTCAGGAAACTCTGCCAGCCTTCCCCAAGCTCCCCTTCCTCTTAAAACACTGTTTCTCTCTGCTGGGAGAAGGGGCCATGATAATGAGAAAGCCCTTTCACATGCCAGCCTCTGGCAGGCATTCCCTGGAGGGTCACCGCAGAGGAATGTCAGTCAGGGATGACAGCCCTGCCAGCAGCAGGCAGCTGCTCCAGGGAGCTGCCCGGCACAGGGACCTTGAACCTGATGTGTTGATTGACTGCTGTCACCCAGCCCGATGGCTCTGGCCATCCCTCACCAGACCTGTGGTGTCTGCAGCATCCTGCTCAGTGCACAGCGTTCAGGAAAAGGCATCTTTACAGCCATGCCTCAGCCTGCCTGGCTGCTGCCTGGATTTTGCAAGCATCTCAGGAAACCCCCATGTAAAGGGGACAGTAAAGACAGAGCAGAGCCAGGGAGAAAGGAGCCAGGCTAGTCGTCATCATAGGGTTGTGCCACAGAACAGTGAGGTCCTGGAGCATCCTTCTGGTGTGGGAAAGGGAACAGGAGAACACGGCTTCCTGACTCTGGGGTGATAAGAGGGTTCAGATGCCGCAGGGGTTTGCAACGTGGGCTTCCAGCCATCAAACAGTGCTGGTGTCCCCAGCTACTAGCTGAGCCCCACAGCTGGAGGGATTTCTCCTGTTCCAGCCCCAGCTTTGCTTGTCTGCAAAGCAAAATAAGACCCTTTTTTAGTCAACTTGGTTCCCCTCCTGTCCTCTGCAGCATCTCTGCGGACCTGAGCTGTGTCAGGTCTCAGCCAGCACGAAGGCAGGTGGGTTGGCCAGCTCCTCGAGTCTGTCTCACTGCTGGATTGTCTGACCTCCCTCCAGACATTTCAGGCCCTTGAAGAGGCAGGGAGCAAGGCAGGACCCAAGGAGATGCGTCCCAAGGGACTGCCAAGCAACTCAAATACGAGATCGAACAGCTGGGAAAATCCCAGAGAAATAATGTATTGGTCAAGGGAGGAGGCAAACTCCTCATCAACTCCCGCCTTGGAGGCAGCTGGAGAATTGGCTGTGGCCTGGCTGGGCTACAGCAGCTGTCAAAATGCAAAGAGGGGGAAGAAGAAGCCCAACTTTTTGACACAGCTTGTCCACTCTCTCACCCTGTGACTGAAGACACAACTTGCTTTTCGGGAAGAGGAAAATTTAGGAGGCTTCTGGGCAGTTTGGGGGTGCTCCCAGCTGCCAAGTGGATGGATGGATGGATGGATGGATGGAGTTTTTCTAGAGAGGCCCAGGATCTCAGGATGTAGGGCTTTCAGCACGACAGTCAGCGGAGGTATGGGCAGCCCAGAAGGCAGAGGTGCCCTGTTATGGGTGAAGGCTGCAATCTGGGAAGGATGGGGAGTGCTGGGATGCAGGACAAGAGCTGCCAAGATGGATGTGGCTGTGAGCTTTTTGGAATGCAAGGAGGTGAAAATATTGCATTTCAGTTGACTAATAAAAATATCTGTCTTGTTTTGCAAAGGCTCGTTGCAAACATCTGTTCCCCAAAAGGGGGAAGAAACCTCTCCCTGTTGGAGCAGCTCCTGGGGGAGGATGAACAAGATACAGATTGAAATTGGGGTGTGCAGGGTTACAAGCACAGGGAGGGATGGATCTGCAAGGCTCACCTTCCAAAAAAGAGGAAAGGGGAGTTAAGAGGAAGTATGAAAAGCAGCTAGCAGGAACCAAGGATGATTTTATGGCTTTGCAAAAAATTACCATGGCAATTAAAGTGCTCTAAGCTTTTTGGAGGAGAAAGAAGGAAAGAAGAAGAAAGTGAAAGGTTGGACTGCAGGGTAGGATGCCGGGAGGAACGGCCATCACCCAGAACAGCCATGGCACATCTGGGCATCTGCTGCAGGAGCATGGGGGCACAAGCAAAGATTGGTGTGTCAGGAACCAGGGGTAAGGACTGGTGGGGAAAACCAGTGGGGCAAGGAGCCTTGGAAGTAAGTGGTGGGGACTGTACTGCTGCAGGGTGCCCAAGTGCCAGGAGCTCATCCCCATGTCCAGAGGGTGGGGGCTTGGAGCCACAGCAAGGCTGAGCTGCCTGCATGCTCCTGCTGGCATTCTTTTCCTTCTCCATGCACACCTGAGGATCCATTCAGCTGGCTGAGGAAGAAATGGTGTCCTGCACTGGAATGTGCTCTGTTGAATGACCTCTGCAGCATTATTTACCAGTTACCAGGCATCTGCAGCCCAGATCTGTCCTTGCTTTTGTCTTCGAGGCCTGGGGTTTGTGTTATGGCCTCAGGGCTTGCAGGGTGTAACCCCCTGCCCTGGATGAGACTGGCTCCAGTGGCATCAGCGAGCACTTGTCCAAGGACAACACCTGAAGTGTCACATCTGAGGTGTCTTGATGTAGGTTCAAGCAGGCTCCTTCCCTGCTGGGCACAAATGCCCAGTGACCTTGCCATGGGCTGTGGGGTTTGGTGGCAGCCACCTACACCTCAGTGTCAGCCCACGCTCCTCAGGGACCTTAGCCATGCCCAGCCACTCACAATAGCTGCTTTCAGTCCAATTTCACCAAGGGGCAGAGCTCTCAGAACACTAAGCTGCTGGAAAATATGCTTCCTTCCTCAGCAGATCTGTCACAGCCTTCAGGAAAGTTCCTGTGTTGGGACTGGGATCTTGTATACCAGGCCCTGCTTGGCACTGGACAGGCACAGGGGGGATCTCTGTGCCTCCAATTGCCATCAGCATAGCTGAGGAAAGTGAGGTACTGTGAGCTAACAGGGCTTGCCTAGGAATGAGCTGTGGCATTTCTGCAGATCAACGCATCATCTTGGACCAAAAAAGCTTTGGATCCTTCTTCTCAGGGGCTAAAGATGTCCTAAGCAGCCACCCTCCAGCTCTGGCACTTCCCTGCTCTCACGGCACAATGTCAGCTCCATGAGTGATGTGTTGGAGAGCCTTTGTCCCTAAAGTGCCACCACGCAATCCCCATCACTCCAAAAGCCAGCAGAGAGGCTGCTGGGGAAGCACAGAGGTTGGGTAAATACAGGACAGAGCCCACACCAGCCACATCACTGCCCTGTAGTTATAGTATGGTGGCAGTCAATGCACTTTTTGGGGGGCACAAAAAATCCCCATCACCTCAGTTGCTCACCCGAGTCCACCCTGCTATTCCACATCACTTCCCCACTGCTGTCAGGCTCCCTGAGATCTGGAGACCACCAGTTTTCTTAAAGTGTCTGCTTTTTTGTGCTTTCCTTTCACCATGCCCTCTTCCCATCCCCCTGGAGATGATGCAGGGCAGACGAGCCCCTGGGGTTTGGCCACCCTTTATGTCTCATTAAGACTTCACCGTGCCCTTGTGGGACGGTGGGTTGGAGAAGGAAGGGTCTCCACGGGCACAAGGCAGCTGCGGGTGGGGCTGCTGGAGCAAACGGGACTGTTGGGTGAGCCCCAGATGTCAGCTGCCACCCCAGAGCCACCCCCAGCCTGGCAGAGCCCTCAGCAGGAGGCCCCGTGTGGAGCCTGGGCCTTCCCCTCGCTCAGGTGAGAGCAAGGAAGCAGCAGGGAGAGGAGGAGCTGAGGGTGAGTGCTGCTGCCGGCACAGAGCAACCCACGGGGTTTAGTTTTGCGCAGAAGCCGAGGAGGTGCTGAGGCTCAGCAGCTGCCCAGGTAATGGGGAAGGTCCTGTTGGTTGGCAGCGTGTGATGGATGGGCAGGGTGGCCCAGGAGCAAGGCAGACTGGTGTCAGCAAAGTTCTGGTTTATTTTGGGCTGCTCTTTGGCTCTGGAGGTCGATGTGAGCTGTCTGCAGGGGAGGACTGTCCCCTTCATCCTCCACAAGAGCTGTGCGGTGGAGGGCTGTGATCCTCGCTGGTTTGGGGGCTGAGGGCTGGAGATGCCCCGTTCCTCAAGAGGGTTTGTTTATTTATCGAATGTGACTTGAAGACTTTTACTCTTGCTCTGTCTGCCTATTAATCTGTCTCCAGACTATAGTCTACCCTTCACCTCCCCAATGGGCCTGCTCCATCCATGGTAGGGCCAAGGCCTGCAGGGAGAAGCCTCTTCTCTGCATCCCCTGACTATCTCCAGCTGTTTTGGGTGAGGCCAACAGGGAATAAATTCAGAGAGCTGAAAACTGTACCAGAGCCATTCCAAGCAGTCCCCAGCAACAAGATGCTTGGGGAGGGGGCAGCTGCCCATTGAGGGAAGGGTGGGACAGTGGCTCTGCAGAGGGGACATGGCCCTGGCACTTGTTTTGCTGTGTGGCTGCAGTGCTATGTTGAGCTCTTGCACCCTGCATTCACCATGAAGGTGGTGCTCAGTGCATCTTATCTGGGGATAATTTCCAAGCCCCCACCCCAAATGCTATGGGATTTCTCTGCTCA
The DNA here is from genome assembly GCF_017639235.1 of Corvus kubaryi. Classification (NCBI taxonomy): domain Eukaryota; kingdom Metazoa; phylum Chordata; class Aves; order Passeriformes; family Corvidae; genus Corvus; species Corvus kubaryi. Next base: position 9,454,774 of record NW_024580668.1, on the reverse strand, counting down.
GGACTTTCCCTATGCACTTTTCAGGCCTGTGTCAGTATATATCTGAACTGGGAGCTCATCACTGCTGCCCTGGGAGTATCAGTCAGTGTGATCATTCCTCCTCTCCAAAACCTCCCCCATGTGCAACGAGGAGCTCTCTCCCGTTTGCTGCCAGGCCCTGCGGCACAGCAGGGAAGGCAGTTGGAGGGCTGCCCACCCCAGCAGCAATGCCTGGGAAAGCTGGGCTCAGCAGGTTGGTGATTGGCCCTGTGACCCTGGCCCCGCTCACAGCAGAGCTGATGGAGGCACCGAAGCTTCGGGAGCTGGCTAGGACTTCCCTGCTATCATCCCCCGGAGAGGATCTGGGATTTGAGCTTACTCCTGGCTGCCAGGGAGAGGTGGGGGACGGGGCATGGAGCGGGAACCATGTCTGCTCCCTCAGACTGCCTTCCAGGAGGGATGTCTGGGAATGGGACAGGGCTGAGCTTGTGCAAAACGGATCGGAGAGGCTAGGTACCTGCTGGGGCAGACGGCTTGTCGTGTGGTACATGCTTGTCATCATCCCTTTGGGTAAGGAACCAACTCCCCCCAGCCGCCCTTGGGGTTGAGTGTGAACTGGGGGCTGTGGTGAGTCCCTGAGGACACCACACCATCCCCTGGCTGTTCTGCCAGCACAAGTTCTGGCTTGTACAAGAGCCATGTTTGGCCAATTCTGCAATGCCTATGTGGGATGCCTTTCCCTCCGAGTGAGAAATGTTAGGTTTGGACTTCGTTCAAAGTGAATGTGTGGTGTATGGAGCAGCTTGGACTTCCCACCTCTCTGCCCTGAGTTGTCTGGGAATTTCTAAGGACAGCACAGGACAGTAGGTCTCCTGCCAGCCCAGTTCTTGTTTGAATGGGATGTTGACAGCTTGACTGTGCAGTGTTGTTGTGAGGTTGTATTTGCCCTCCCAAGGGGCAAATGTGACGGTGTATCCCAATGGCAAGGGCATCTCTCCTCCAAGCTGGATGCAATGACTCATGGTTTTGTGGTGCTCACAGAGGCCGTGGCTAATCTTCATCAAGGCTCTTCAGGTGTTTGCCTCAGTTTTTCTAGAGGCTTACCTATCCCCGTGATGGAGCTGTGTTTGCAGCCATGGCATGACTCTCCTACAGTAAACTCACATTGCTTTTAGCTGCTGGAGTTCTCTTCCCCCACCTGAATCTCTTCCTGTCTCTCCCTTGCAGTCTCAAACCATGAACTACATGGGGCAGCTGGCTGAGAGCGTCTTTGTCACAGTGAAGGAGCTGTACCGGGATCTGAACCCCGCCACCCTGTCAGGCTGCATCGATGTGGTCGTGGTGAGGCAGCCTGACAACTCCTTCAAGTGCTCCCCATTTCACGTGCGCTTTGGGAAACTGGGAGTGCTGCGCTCCAAGGAGAAGGTGGTAAGTGGTGCCTGCCCTGGGGCTACGCTTCCTTTCCAGTGTCTCCAGACCCAGGATCTTCTATAACCCACAGGTTATGGAAAGACCTTGTTTGAGGGAAATGGGAGCCCACTGAAAGGGATGCTTGCCAAGTTTTTAAGGGGATGCCCCCAAATGGAACCCATCCATTTCCAGGGAGGAATGTTCTCTCCAGGAAAATTGGGAGAGGTCCCTTGCCTCAAAGGCTGTGCGGCTGTCAGCCCTGTGAGCAATTTCTACCCATCCCCTCCCTCAGGAAGTGCCCCTGCTTCTGTCCCTTGCTAGGTTGACATTGAAATCAATGGGGAGCCTGTGGATCTGCACATGAAGCTGGGAGACAATGGAGAGGCCTTCTTTGTTGTGGAGTCAGAAGAGCATGAGGTGGGTGATGAGTAGGTGCTACACGTCTGTGTCCCACTGTGACTACCTGGAAGTGTGGGGTTGAGGTGGAATGACCAGGTTTGGAATGCTGCTCTTCCCCAGAGTGACTCCATTGTCCCGTCTGATGTTTTCTGTGTCTGGAAAGGTTCCTGCTCAAAGGACCTTGCAACCTGCGTGGTGGAGCACCCTGAGGGGAGTATTAGACCAAATATCTGCATCCCAGACTGGTCTCCATCAATGGGCATGGCTACTGGCCAGACAGGCGGATATCTTGGAGCTTGGCCTCTCAGGGGATCTTGTGTCAGGGATGAGAATGAGATAGATGCTGTGGCAGGCTGCCTGCTCCAGTGGAAAGTGGGATGAGACTAGTTGTGGCTTCCAGAAATCCTGGCAGCCCTACTCTCAGGCAGACTTGTGGTCACTGTTGGCTTGGGCTAGGTTTGGGAGTAGGAAGGGGCTCTGGGGTCAAATCCCATTTCAGCCTTGGTAATTCTGGTCTTGTGGTGCCATCTCCTGCCTGTCTTTCCTTGCCTGTGTTAAAGATGTCTTTAGCTTGTGGCTGGATCACCCTAATGTTCTTTTATTCACATGTTGTAGGTAAAAATCCTTCCCTTTTAGGCCAGGCCACAAAACCACCCCTGAGCTGAGGGCTCAGTGGTGTTGGTTGTGCTGTTCCATAGTATGCTCCACAGAGAGCAAGGACCTGCTAGGCTGGAAAGGAGGGTGTTGGAGGGAGCTGATGGGCTCTTCCCCATCCCTGTTTCAGGGCAGCATCCCCTACTTCCTCCGCACATCCCCCATCTACAAGGCGCGGAGCCCAAAGGATGCTGTTCAGCCCTCCTGTGAGCTGGAGGCTACCAGCGCTGGACTGATCCTGCGCAAGAGGAGGCGACGCAAGAGAAGGCCCCAGAGGAAGGAGGTGTCGGAGTTGGGTTCTGACAGCTCTGATGAGGCCAAAAGTGACGTGTCCATGAAGAAGCCATGCGAGCTGCCAGCCCCAAGGTGAGCTGCTTGGCATGGGCAGGGTGGTACAGGGGGTCAAGCCTGTGGGTTCATTTGGTGATGCCCATCAGTACTGAAACAGGGGGGAAGTGTTTGCAAGTTGGAGCCCAGTCTCCTGTGGGGTAGAGAGCCAGGGGGAAGGGTGAAGCTGGGTATTGCCAGCTTTCTGGAGAGGAGGCTGCTGCTTGAGAGCAGCACAAGTGCTCTCTCTTTTCTCCTTTGCAGTGATGCCGCACGTTCATCCTTTGCTGATCTCCTTGAAGAAACCGAGTCATTGCAGCCCCAAGAGATATACCCATACTCTGATGGGGAGCTGCTCAGAGTGGACAGGTAACGCACAGAGCCAAGGTGTTCTGCTCAGCTCTGGTGAGAGCAGGGCATGCTCCTCATGGCAGGGAAGGTGGTATGGAAAAGTGACTTGGAGGTGTCAGGAGAGGAGGGTTTTCCTAGCCTGATACAATGTGGCTGGAAGAAAGCTCAGAGACCACAAGGGACACTTGTGGCCATGGTCACAGGTGTGAGAAGCCTACGTGCAGAGGTCTCTCTGCTGCTGAGCTGCTCTGGGCAACTGCTGGCATAGCACTTTGCATCCTCAGGTCTCAGCTTCCATAGGTCTTGGTCCTTTGGGAGTGACAATCTCACAGGGTAGAAGTGACTTCATGGAAAACTAGCCTTACAGGGTTCTTGGCCCCAAATGTCCTTGCACTGATAGGAGAGCATGGGGCTGCAGTGTAGATGAGGCCCCACATCACCTTCTCTTCCTGCAGCTTCATGCTGAGCCATCCATCTTCTCCCAAAAGTGATTCTGAACTGGAGGTCAGACCACAGGAGAATTTTGCTCTAGGGGCTGAATCCCATATGAAGTGGACCTGGGGAAAGCTCCCTCAGGTGAGTCCCTGCTCTTGCTCTTTTGCTGGGAATGGGTGTTCAAAAGACCTACAGAAAGCAGAGGAGGCTGTGGCCAGGCAGCCTTAAGAAAGTTGTCCTTTTCTGTGTGATGCTTTGGGCAACTTCCCGTCCTCAAACCTGTTCCTCTGCTTTCCTTGAGGTGAATAATTTGGTGCGAGTTAAACCAGCCAAGTCCACAAAGATGCTGCTACAAAAGATTGCTGCAGCAACCACCATCTCTGCAACACTAGTCCCAGTGGATAAGGCAACCCCTCTTGTTGCCACCTCTGAATATCCAGGAAGGGATTCAAGCCCAGCAGGAGCAAAGGGCATACCCCATTCCTTGGCTGTGTCTGTTACTGAGCCAACGCTTGCACCCCAGGCTGGGAACAGAATCTTCAGGCTGAAGGACATCTTCCGTGCTGTCAGGGCAAAGAGATTTTTGGGGACCTACTCAAACCCACAAGAGAAGCAGAAGGGAGATGTTAGTGTTGTGCCAGAGGTTCAGCAAGATGTGGAGCCCTGTGAGGGAGCCACTGCTCCTAGGCAGTCAGGCTCAGAAGGCCCCAAGTCCCAGCTGGAGAGGCAGAGGAAGCAAGGTGAGAGGGTGACTGGTGCTGCTTGAAGTGGTGTTTGAGCCTGCCGATGTGTCTGACTCAGATGACCTCCTGGGTTGTCCATTTAGTGTAACTCCTTGACTTCCAAGTGTGGTGTGTTTACTTTGCCTTCTCTGTGTGCTACCAGCTCCTTTGCTTTGAAGAGACATCCCTTAGGTGTCCATTTTTCAGTGACCACCCAGCTCCCAGGAAGGCTTTCTTGCCTTGTGTTCCCTGAAGTCCATCCCTGAATGTCTCTGCTTTTGCATACTTAGAAGATTTCTCAGCAGTACAGGCCATACCTTAACTTCAAGTGTCTGACAGCACCTGGCCTGACTTGTGGCTTCATCCTGAGCATGCCAAGTCAGGGAAAATCACAGAGAAGCATTTATGTGCCCCACTTGATGGTGTATTTAAGGATCATGCTAGTGCAGGTGTCTTGAGGCACTTCTGTTGCTGTTGACTTACAGCAACTTTTCCAGTAGGAAAATGGCTGCCCCATTTGTATGGTACATGGATATGATGGAGGATGATGCTGTTGGCTTTCTCGATAGATGGTGGGGTGGTTGGAAAGGTGATTCAGCTAAGCTCTCTTCTGTCTGTGCATTGAGGATCCACCAAAAGAAGTCCTCACTTGAGTCCCAGTAACATTTGCCTGGAAGACCTCTCCAAGCTGGACAAGAAGCAGGTGGCTCTCTATTTCCCCAGGAGGTATGACTTGCCCCAGCTGGCCAACCTCAGATATTTTTGAGCAATTCCCTTGGTGCAAAAGATGGAGGTGTGTTTAAAGCTATTCTCTGATGTCACCACCATTTCTTCCCTTGCTGGCAGTGACACAGAGCAGACTTTGAGGCCTATGACAGAGCCCAGCAACCCTCTGTGTGTCCAGCTGCCATCCACCTTGCCTGCCAACCACCCCACGGACTCTGACTCAATGCCTACAGTTGCCCTGTCACTGTGCGGGGGCCTCAGGGGCAACAGGCAGATCTCTCATGGTAGGTGGGAGGGGAGGGGAATCTGCAGCCCTGAAACCCTTTTTATCCCCCAATGGCATAACACAGCCTCTGTCCCGCCAGAGAAGTTCATGGAGCACATGGTTTCCTACCAGCAGTTTGCTGAGAATCCAAGGCTCATCAGTGACCCAAACCTGGTGATAATGATCAACAACAAGTGAGTGGATGGCTCTTCAGGCTGCTTTGTTCCACAATGGACAGCATGGCCCCTTTGTCCCTATGGAAACCCTCCTGTAGAAATGTGACTCCATGCCAGCCCATGACTGTACCAAAGTAGCTGTGGGACCTGGCCATGCTGCAGGATGGTGATGTGCCCATCCCTCTTGTTTTTTCTAGGTATTACAGCTGGGCAGTGGCTGGTCCCATAGTCCTGTCCCTGCAGGCTTTCCAGAGGAACATTCCTGAGGTCAGTGGTGTAACACATTTACTGGCTGTGATTCTTAGCAGCGCCTGGGCTGAGGACTGACCTCACGCCATGTTCTGCCATGTTCACAGAGCATCATCGACGAACTGGTGAAGGAGAAGATGCCCAAGAAAGACAGAAGGTGGTGGTTCTCCTGGAGGAGAGAATTCCCAACAGAGGGGGTATGTTTGCAGCAGTGGATATGACAACCATGTCCCCAGGGGACAGGCATCATTCTGCTGACTGGCAGGGGTGGGAGCAGGGTCCTGGAGATGGCCTGAGGTTGGCTATGAGGACATCCAGGACTTGATGAGGTGACTTCTTAAGGTTGCTAGCTGTCCCCTTTGGTCTCTTAATGCCTGAGCAGCAGAGCAACACCTGGTAATGCAGTAATGTGGACCTTGTAGTGGTGAGACCTCCTACCATGTGCCCGTCATGCCAGATCCCTGGGCACCACATGTGGTTGCTGGTCTCCCTGCCCCACCATAGCACCAGGCTGTGCTTACTCTTCCACAAGCAGTGTCCCTGTGAAGGCAGGGACTGCTGTGACACCTCTTTTGGCGTTGCTGTTCCAACTGGAAGAAAAGCAAAGCAGCCCCTGCTCTTGCTCTTGGCTCTATGCAAGCACTGCTCAGCAATAAAAGAAACATTTCTGTTGTCAACACTGTGTTGAGCCCAAATCCAGAACACAGCCCCATACCAGTCACTGTGAAGAAAATTAACTCTACCTCAGCCAAAACCAGCACACACCTCTCTGCCTGCAGCAGCAGCCGAGGCCAGGGAAAGCCAGCGTGGGAACATTGCAGCCTGACCCTGCTCAGCAGAGGTGAGTGCCTCCCTCCCAGGCCATCTTCAGGAGTCTGGATGCTCCTGGTCTCCTCTCCTACATCACTAGTTATTCCTAACTTTGCCTGATGAAAGAGGGCAGAAAGCTTTGTTAAGACTCTGGCTGACCCCTTCCCTTCTTTGTGTAGGCAGGAGGAGAAGGAGTCATCCGGTGACAATGAGTCCCAGCACCCTGGGGACGTGTTGGCAGTGGAGGCCCCTACTCAGAAACCTCTGCCATTCTACAAGACAGGGAAAGCCAACATGGGAATGCTGCAGCCTGACCCTGCTCAGCAGAGGTGAGTGCCTCTCTCCCAGGCCATCTTCAGGAGTCTGGATGCTCCTGGTCTCTTCTCCTACATCACTAGTTATTCCCAAGTTTACCTAATGAAAGAGGGTAGAAAGCTTTGTTAAGACTCTGGCCGACCCCTTTCCTACTTTGTGTAGGCAGGAGGAAAAGGAGTCATCCAGTGACAGTCATCTCCTGCACCCTGAGGATGTATTGGCAGTGGAGACCCCTGCTCAGAAACGTCTGCCAACCTACAAGAAATCCCTGCGGCTCTCCTCCGAACAAATTGTATGCATTTATTCCTCCACCTTCACTGTCTGTGTGTGTAGGGGTGAGACAACCCTTAAACAGGCATTTCTCTACTCCTGACCTCGTGTTTTTATAGGATATCCAAGTATTTTGCCCTGGTTGACAACCCTGTAGAGGCTTGGGGTCTCTGGCCTGGCTGGGTGGAAGTCTGGCCTCTGGCAAGCCTTGGACTGGTGTGAATTGGTGCTGGTGTAACACTTTTGCTGCCCCTCTGCCCAGGGAAGGTTGAATCTGCAGGATGGCCCCAACGAGGTGGCATTCAGCGTGACAACTCAGTACCAGGGCACGTGCCGCTGTGAGGCCACCATCTACCTGTGGAACTGGAATGAAAAAGTGGTGATCTCAGACATCGATGGCACCATCACCAAGTAAAAGGCCTTTCTCCCACCCCAGAATCCTTGTTTTCCCCTGTTAGGGGAAAGTCCCCTTTAAAGGCTTGCATAAGCAGGCAGGAGGGACCACAAACCCCATTGGGGTGGGAGTGGATATTCACCATGTTGGATCACACTAACCCAGTGACCTTTCCTTTTAGATCAGATGCTCTTGGACAGATCTTGCCGCAACTGGGTAAAGACTGGACTCATCGTGGGATTGTTAAACTCTTCCACAAAATCCACCTGTAGGTATTGGATCAGCTGAGGCCAAGGGGAAGTGGGAAGCTGATGGAGTCGGAGTCAGGGCTTCTTACTCGCTGATGCAGGCCCAGGCAGCTGCACTGTCTGCTGTCAGTTGTGGCTGGTGCTGGCTGTGCTGCCTATGTGATGTTGAGGGGTGAAAGCAGAGGGCCCCTGGGAGCAGATGCTAGCATTACCTTCCCTGGAAGGAGTGTGTGTCAGTGGAGGCTTTGCTGGGGAGGATAGCTGAGCACCGAAGCAGACAAGACCACCCAAGGTCATGCCTGAGAGTGGTGGTGCCCAGCACTGTGGTGCTGGTAGCTCTCTGGGCACCCAACAATGACTTCCCACAGCCCAGGGGACTCACCTGCGAGGGGTGACACCAGCAGTGACTCCCCGCGGAGCCTCCAGCTTGGTCCCTGGCCCCTGTGGCCACTGAGAGGCACTGTGAGCCCGTGGATGGCTCGTTCCGGCCTCGGGAGAAACACGGGAGGGATGCGCTCCCGGGAATTGCAGGGACGGGACCGGCGCCTCGGCTGCCTCTCAGTGGCCACCCCGGTACCACCTCTGCCGAGCTGTCCCCCGCCCGGGCGTCTGCAAGGGCTGGGTGCAGCCCTCCACAATTGACAGGCAGTGCCGTGGGATGAAAGTGCCGTGTGAGGGTGCTGAGCAGCAATGGGTGCTGCGCAGCTGAGCTGGGTGGGTGTGTGGCCGCTGGGGAGAGCGTGGAGGGTGCTCCAGGGACTCCCAGTGTGAGGCAGGTGGGGATTGGGCTTAGTCTGGGTTTCCAGATAAGAGATTCATGTTGTTTGTGGAACCACCTTGGTTACTGGAGTAAGGTTTGGGCTTAGGCCAGGTACTTGGCTACATCTTCCTCATCGGAGCAGGAGAATGCCTTGCCCAGGTCACAGCTCAGAGAGGCTCCCTGTGTTCTCTCTAGGAACGGCTACAAGTTCCTCTACTGCTCAGCCAGGGCTATTGGCATGGCCCACATCACCAAAGGCTACCTCAAATGGGTCAGTGAGCAAGGCTGTGGCCTCCCGATGGGCCCCATGCTGCTTTCCCCCAGTAGCCTCTTGTCTGCCTTCCACAGGTACTGTCCTTTCCTACACTTTCTGTATCCCTGGGGACAGAACCCCCTTCCCCAGCTTGATCCTGAGGAATGTCCCAGCCTTAAGCTGCTCTGCCCTCCTTGGTGCACAGTGCCTTTTGTGGGAGGCAGCAGGGGAGCTGCCTGGCCTTGCTGGAGCTTCACGGTGAAGCTTCTGATGCACAAAACCTCTTACCCTGAGCCCCAGACAGGTTTGGTGCCCACAGTCCTGGCCAGGTGATGCCACTGTGGTCATGTCTCTTGTGCTGCAGGGAGGTGATTGAGAAGAAGCCAGAGGTGTTCAAGGTCACCTGTTTGACAGACATCCGAAAACTGTTTGCCACGAAGTGTCCCTTCTATGCGGGTTTTGGGAACAGACTGAATGTGAGTGGGTCTCCTGGGGTGGAGGGAGGGCTCAGCCTGGGTGCTGGTCCCTTCCTGCAGCTCTCATGCCGTGCTGGCCTTCCTTGGGCAGGATGTCTACGCTTACAAGCAAGTAGGGCTGCCAGAGAGCCGCATATTCACAGTAAACCCCAAGGGAGAGCTGATCCAGGAGCTCGCAAAGAACCAAAAGTCAACGTAAGCAATGTGTTTCTTCCTCAGCATCTTTGGGATAGCCTGGCTTTGATGCAGAGAAGCATCAAACAAATGCTGAATGACCCCAATGTAAGTTCTTTCTTACCCCCACAGCTTCGAGCGGCTGTCAGAGCTGGTGGAGGTCTTCTTCCCTCCTGTGGGGCAGAGGAGGAGCGCTAGTCTGGTGTCCCCAGACTGCAGCCACTGTGCCTGCTGGAGACCTCCAGTGCCTGATGTTGACTTAGATGGCTTAGATGGCTTGCCCTAACCCTATCCCTGTGGAGACCTGACCCAGGGCTCTCCTGCATGTTCTTTGCCAGGACTAAATGCTCCAGATGCACCTTGTCCTCCCTGTTTGCTGCTCGGGCATCTTGCACTTGTAATAGAGGTCATGACACCCCTTAGCAGGCAGCCAAAGGGGGTAAGAGGGAGCTCTGACTCTACAAAAGCTCCAGTTGCTAAACACAAATTCCTGAAAGCTGGGTCTCTTCTAGTGTTTGTAGCTCCTCTAAAGCCTGGCTCTTTTAAAGGTGGTGGTTGTTCACTGTTGTATTTATTGCTGAGCCTCTGGCATAGCTGTTACTACCTCTGGTATGACCAGTGTTCCAGACAGTCCAGCTCCCTGCATTTTGGTAGCTGAAGCTGCCCACCAATTTGTAAAGGGCAATGGAAGATGCTGGGGTTTTGAATGTTCTGGACTAATAAATAGTGCCTTAACCCAGGCTGCCTCTTGTCTGCTTTAACCCTGTGCATAGAAGTGGGAGCCAGGCTCCCAGTCCTTTTAAAATGTGACTGGGCTCATTTTGCTGAAGCATTCTACCAAGTGGGTCCTGGTGGAGATGAGACCACCTTCTAGAAAATGGCTTTTTTTTTTTTTTTAAAAACGTAGTTCCTTTAGCTAACATAGCAAAATTAATTAAAAACAGAAGACAAATCCAGGCTTATTCTGCATGTACATGGGCCTGATTTTGGACAATGAGGACAGGAGACCTTGCAAAAGCCAGAGGCTCCTGTAGTGAGGCTCCCTCCAGGCCAGCTCCAGCCCCTCGGGGTGCCTGGGATCGCGGGGTGCCCGCAGCCCAGTGCAGCCTCGGTAGCCCCAGAGCCAGCCAGGAAAGAGCCCTGGATGAGGCTCTGCAGGACCACGCAGGCTCAGCCCTGCTCCAACAGGGGGGTCCCATGGGCCAGGGCCTGTTGGGATTTGCCCCTACAGCTCCCGTGCATGTCCAAAGCAACTGCAAGGAGAGTGTGACCTCTGTCAGTGGGACCCCTCTGTGCACAGGTACCCCCAGCCCAAGGTTGGCCATGCCACCAGCCTCAGGGACCTCCAGCCCCAGGAACCCAGACCAGCTGGAAACCACAACCCTGCAAATGCTCCCTGTGCCCAAAGCAAATGCAAATAGAGCTGGGGTGTGAAAAATAAAGATTGTTTATTTACAGAAGAGCAGCAACAAAACAAACTGCATAACGTATTTTCAATGTAAGAATCTTTATAGCAACAACAATCTATAAAACATATTTACATTATAAAAACCTATATAGCAATGTATGAAACGTATGTACAGAAGAGAATAACAAACTCTAAAACATATTACAGAAGGGTGGCATCCCTGCCTGGCATCTCAGTCAGTCCTGGAAGAAAAGCAAGTGGCACCGTCACTCCAGTGCGGCCCTGAGGGCTGTTCCCTGTGCCCCCAGGCTGGGACACGCTGGCAGAGCAGGACTCTGCTGCCAGAACTGAGCCCAGCTGGGGCTGGGAGCCGGGCCCCAGGCACTGGGACAGGGCTGGCATGGCCCAAAGCAAGGGCAGGGCAGGCTGGGGTGCTGCTTGTGCCTCCAGAATCCAGAGCCCCCCGGGGCACCGTGTCCCTGAGCAGGGCACCCAGCCCAGCCCCGGCCTGGCAGCAGGGGACCCACTCTGCCTGTGGGCAGGGCATGGGGAGCACCTGCCTGTCCTGCTGCTGGGGTCGGTCTTCGTCCCAAGACCATGTCCTCCTCCTCACCTTTCTCATCCACTTCTGTGTCTTCAATGTAATCTTCCATTTCCACCTCCATCTCTTCTTCCATCTCCTCCACGTCCACCTCCATCTCTTCCTCTCCGTTCTCTTCTACATCTATATCCATACTCTCCTCTATATCAATCTTCTATATCAATATTGATTTCCAACTCCTCCTCAGTGTCTGTGACAGCCTGCACAGGGAGCAAAAGCTCAGAGTGGGGTCCCAGTCCCACACCACCCCCCCAGCCCACCCTGGAAGTCCAGGGGTGTCCACCTCAATGGAGTGGCACTGTACCTTCATTGGGACAAAAGTGATCATCCTGCAGGGATGGATGGCAAGATCCAGGCAGCAGGGACCGTTCAGGACTGACAGCAGGGTCAGGGATGGCACTCTCCTGGGACAGAGGCAGATGCACTTTGAGCAGGTGAAGGGTATGGTGGCTGTAGGGCGCATGGTTTTATTGTGCTCTTTTCTGGATAAGTTGCAGCTGAAACACTTGCTATGTTCCATAGTGACTCACAGGATTCAAGGCACACTCTGCTGTGGGCAATGGGGACCGTAGAATGAAGGAATCCCTGAATGGTTTGCCTTGGAAAGGACCCTGAAGATCATCTCATTCAAACCTGAGCTTCCTCCCACCAGACCAGGTTGCTCAGAGTCCTGTCCCCCCTGGCCTTGGATGTTCCCAGGGATGGGGCATCCACAGCCTCTGTGCACAGCCTGGGCCAGAGCCTCACCACCCTCAGTGGTTCCTTAAATGCAACGCAAATCAACCTGCTGCAGTTGAAAGCCATCCCCCCTTCTCCTCCCACCACAGACTCTGTTGAACACTCTGTCCCCATCTTTCCCATGGGACCCTTCAAGTCCTGCACGGCCGCAGTGAGGCCTCCCCAGGCCCTTCTCTTCTCGAGGCTGAGCATCCCCAACTCTCTCTTCATGGAAGGTTATAAAGTAAAAGAAAACAGGCAAAAGCACTGCTGGGCTCCTTCCTCCGGTCTGGCATCTACCTTCTCCTTTCCTGACCCCTGTGTGTAAGTCATGTCCTAGTCTGCTACTTCTGGAAGCCACACAAGTCATTTTGATCCTGGAAACCTCAGCAAGAAATACTTTATTTTTTTCCTTTCCAGTACAAACAGTTTTTCAGCTTTTAAAATCTGAACAAATAGACAAGGTTTTAAAAACAATAGAGCACAGTCTTTTAACAGGATCATTTATCAACGGCCTCGGAAAGCTGCCCATGCAAGGACAACCCCATGGGCACCATTTCCTTACTCTGCAAGCAATCTTTTTAAAAATGCCCAGTTTTGTACAAAGTTCCTTTCACTTTTAAAACATGAATAGCTGAGAACTGAAATAACAAACTGTCCATAGCTTCAAATGACTAGTCAAGAACAGTCCAAACATAGCACCATTTTCCGGAAGGTCAGACTTCTTCCTTGTCCTAGTTTTGTTATGGTCAGTCCTGGCTCTCTCTTTGCTGGGAAAGCTGTTCCTGTTCAGCCACTCTAACCCAGCCCTGGCTGGGGAACAGGGAACCCGGCCCGTGGCTTGTTTTTCTCTTTGGTTTTCTCCCTGGTGTGAGGGGATGGAAAGGGTGCTTAGGCAGGATACTCCCCCTGTGGGGTGAGGGCTCCCCTGGCCCATCACAAAGTACTGAGAGTTGGCTTGAGACTCCTTCCTTAGGCTAGAGGAAAAAAATAGCTTTTGTTGTCTAAGAGCAGGTTCTGTAGGATGCCCAATAGCAGCTGGAGGTCGTTCCTCAGCTGGAGAAGCATCTCAGCAGCTTTAGGGTAACTCCAAATCAGCAAAGCCCAGAGCAGTGAGAGTGGATTCTGGTGCTGTGAGCATCTGGCAGGGCTGAGCAAGTGGTGGGGGGCCATGTGTTCCCTCCATGCTCCCACAGCTGACAGCTTGTGCTCCTCTGGCAGGGGAACGAGCTTTTACTGCCTGAGGGGAACATGGTGTGGCCATCTGGACTCAGTGATCCCTGTGGTCCTCCCCAGCCTGGAAGCATGTTTAAGGGAGCTCACCCAGTTTTTTCTGGGGGAGGAAAGGTGCCCAGATGCATCTCTGCTGGGAGCTGTTGCTGGTTTGTGCTGGTCGGAGCACAAAGCTGCTCCTTTATGCAATCAGGGGGAATCAGGGAGGGAATCGTGCTGCAGAAGAGCAGGGACAGCCTGGTGAGGGTAAGGGGCACTGTGTGAGAGCCAAAGGCTGGCTGGTGTGGAAGGGTTCATGAGCTACAGTGCTGAACTGATAGAAAAATATGTTCCTCTGCTATAAAGTGCCAGAATTGCTTGGATGGAGGCTCTTTAATTTCCTTCTCATCCTAGTAATGAAGTCACCATTGGCTGATCAGCAGAGGGTGCCCATGGGAGGATGCCACCTCTAGGGAGAGGTGGATTCTGTGTGCAACAGCTCTGTAGGGTAAGGCTGGAGCTGCTCAGGAACGTGGACATTTTCCAGCCTGCCTGTTCGTGGGAAACTGGAGTCAAGCTGGGTAAATCATGTGGGGTTTTCATTCTGAGCTGAGGAGAGGTCTCCAGAGGTCTTCTCACAGATGCCCTGCCTTGTTCCACATTGGTGTTGGTCCCACGGCTACTGGCATCCCAGTGGGATCAGAAGAGCATGAGGAGGACACAGGCTCCTGCTCCCCCACTGCTGCACTCACACCCTGGAGCAGCTGGAACTCTCCTGTCTGGGACGAGATGACGGCATTCACAGTTTAAGCAATAAAACAGGAGAGAGGATGAGGACTCTCAATCCAGCTCAATAAAACAGAACTGGAGGACAGGACTGCTCTGTGCCCAGCTTGGTCTCTGCAGACACCTACGGACCCACCTCTCCTCGGGGAAGACACGTGTTTTCCATAACCCATCATGTCAGTCCCAGGTGTAACCAGAAAGCCCAGCAAAGTGGGACTGCAAAGCACAGCAGCCCCAGGGGCCGTGGGGCTCTCCCCAAACACTGCTGCCACAGGTTTTAGCTACTCAGTGTGGGTCTTTGGGATATGGCAAAGGACATGGGGGCAGCATTAGGAAACTGAAATCGGATGAGCACCATGACATAAGGATTGTTCAAAAATATACATACACATACCATGTATATATATATACACATATGCATATGTGTGTTTTCCCAACGCACACCCTCATATGCTCCATAAGGCATGTGCATCTGCATGGAGGAGGGAGCATTATAAATGGATTTACCATACACAAGGAGGGCTGCCATCTCAGAGAAGGGAAGCCAGTTCCCGGAGGGACGTGTGAATACGTGTGTTCTTTGAAATCTGCAATTCCTGTGGTGAGTTTTGTTCCCTGCAAGGAGCCCTGGCTCTGCTCAGTCCCTGGATTAAGATGCAGGTGGTCTTTAGGTCAGAGAAACTATTCCTCAACTGATAACTACAGGGTTTTATTCTTCAAGAAATGATAAATCCACAAAAATAAAATTGAAAAAAATGTTCCCGCCTCCAGCTTATTCCTGAATTGTCCTTCTGGGGTCATCAGCCCCAGAGCCAAAGCAATACCCCCGGCCAGGAGGCGGTGACACTGCTGCACCAGAGTAAGGGCAGCTACCGAGCATCAGGAAGGGAATACCAGCATGGCAGAGTTAAGGAGAACTGGGGCCAACAAGATTAAGGGAAAAAAAAAATGTAGCAGCTTTTCATAAAAAAATTATCCCAAGAACTGTTGTCACATTGGAGCAAGTCTGTGTGATATAAGTTAATCCTGTCCTTCACAGCAGGAGAAGGAAGACATGGCATGGCAGTGTGGCTAATGCTGCCTCCTCTCCGCCTTCTCTTCCAAGTGCCCGACCTGTTCTGCCAGCTCAGAGACTTTGGCTTGGCAGTCAAGGAGGTTGTCCTTCAGTCCTGTTATTTCCTGAGAGTGGGCAGCCAGTGTCCCGTTCATGTGGTCCATGTAGTCCCACAGACTGCCCGTGTGTTTCTCCAGTTCCTCCCTGATGTCGTCCAGGCTGCCGGTGATGGCCCCCAGCCTGCCGCAGGCGCTCTCCACCCGCGCCACCCGCTCGTCGAAGTGAGAGACCTCCTGCTGCAGGCCATGGGCCACATTCTTGCAGGAGCTCAGGTCGCTGACAATCCTGGCTTTGAGTCGCTCCAGTTCTCCCTTGAGGTTCAGGACACGGCGGTTGCTGAAGAAAAGCTGGGAGCCTTGGTCATTGACTTTCTCCTGGATGGAGTGGACCTCATCCTCAATCTTCCGCTCGTGCTCATCCAGTGAGGAGTTGACATGTGTCACGGTGTCTGAGTACTGGGAGACAGAGTCCTTGAGCCCTGTCAGAGACTTGCTCACGGTGTTCAGGTTGATCTTTAGCAAGGTGATCTCCCCTTGCAAAGCCCCCGATGCTTCCTCCTCGATTCGCCGCTGGATCTCCAGGATGGTGGCGTTCAGCTTGCGCAAGAGGTCATAGTTGCTGTCCATCCGGAGGAGCAGGTCCTGGTTCTTGTTCTGGCAATCCTCAATCTCTGTCCGGAAGGTCTCCACATCTTTCGAGGCCGAGGTACAGCCCAGGGAGCAAGTGCTCTCCAGCGTGATGAGGCGATTCTGCAACACCTCCAGTGTCTCATCCGTCCGTTTCCTCATGCTGGCAAGCTCCCCTTCCAGCACGGGCACCACTGCTCCGTCCATTCCCATGGGAGAACTGACATTGTTCAGCTCCCCCACTATGGTCATGAACCTGTCCTCCAGGGTCTGCATTTTGTCTTCAAAGGCAGTCCTCATGCCATCCACCTCTGCCACCACCGTGCCTCTCATGCTGTCCTCTATACCAGAGCAGCAGCTCCCTGTTTCCCTCTCTGTAGCATTGAGTCTGGCTTCCAGGTCCTCAAAGCGCCCTTCAAAGAGGTTCCCTAGGGTGACAGTGGAGATTTCTCCATCCAGGCGTGAGTGCAGGTTCTTCTGGGACTCAGAGATGCTGTGAAGGCCTTTCTCAAGGATGTTCATGCGCTCAGTGAGGTAGTCCAGGTTGCTGCAGCAGCTTTCCACCACCGTCAGCCCTTGGATCTGGGTCTCCAGCTGGGAGATCTCTTTCTTAATCTCCAGCTCCTTCCCATCCAGCGTCTGCTGCAGCCGCAGGTTGGCAGCTTTCTCCTCCTCGCACTGCTGCCGCACCTCTTGGATGCGGAAATCACATGTGGTCTGGATCTTGCCCAGCTTCTTCTCGAAGCCATCAAGCAGCTCTCCACGCAGGTTGCTCAGCCTCGTGTCCACGTACTCCTCCAGCAGGTCGATGGAGGTGAGGGGCGAGGGCCGGGCAGACTCCAGCAGGTGCTTGATCTGCCCGTCGTGGTCCAGGACCATGCCCCGAACCTCGTGCAGCAGATCTGCCTTGGTTTTCAGCACATCGCTCACCTCCATCACTTTGGTCAGGATCTCCCCCACGGGAGGGTACGTGGCGATGTCAGCTTTGTCCGCCACATCCACCAGGCCGTCGGGGATGATGCCGAAGCCCACGGATGAGTCTGGTGTGCCTGGGCTGTTCATCAGGGAGCCTATCATCTTGGTGGTGTCCTCCTGGATGGCCAACCGCAGGCGGTCTCCCAACCCACTCACCATGGTGTGCAGGCTGTTGTAGGACTGGGAAAGGCGCCTCACCTCCTCCTCCAGCCGATCCAGGCGGTCCCCAAAGAGGCCGGGCAGCTTCCTGCCTGCACAGGGAAAGAAATAGAGAGGGAACAGTAAGGGCTGGTGCTCCTTTAACTTCCCTCCTTCAAGTCCTTTCCCATAATGACCGTGTGTCCTGCCCTCTGTTATTGTCATTTCAGCAAAATCTCAGCCCACATCTCTCCTTAAGATATCAGGAAACCCTCTTTCCTCTTGGTATCCAGCCCTCTGCTCCCAAGTTCAACAGCAGGTGGTGATAACATCCCAGGGGTGCTTTATCTTGAGATGCACCCTATCAACTCCATAATTAATGGGAAAATGCTTTAAAGCAATGACAAAAGGCAATTTTGAAGCTGCATGTTTTGAAAGAAACAAGATTTTAAAAGCAAGTGGTCCTCAAAGCAATCAAATGTCATGTCTCTGATAGAAAACGTCACCCACTGAATTTTTGCTAAATTCATGCTCTCTGCTGGAACAGAGAGAACCTGGAGGTTTGAATGCATTACAGTGGTGACCTGGGGACATGAAGCAGGAGTGATATCTCACCATATTGGTTCTTCTTTGGTCCTGGAAACAGGTCAGGGTGGCTTTTGGGATAGGGAGGAAGTCTGGGCATTGGGAACATCTTTTGCCCGGGAGGCATTTTAGGGCTGGGATGCTGGGGCAGAAGGCCAGGCTGGTCCGTCGGGCTGTCGTGGCACCCTTCTCCCATGAAGCCCGGGCAGCACCTCCAGGACAGCTCGGTCACTGTCTTGTATCCAATCTTGTATTTGGGCCTGAAGAAGGTGCGGTACCTTTCCAGGAGAGGGGAGGGAGGGAGAAGACAGTTTAGAGAAGCAAGCTCAACATCAAGCAATAGAGCAGGGTCACGGTCCCGTTGGATGTGGGAGATCTGGGCACATGGGAAAGCTCGGCTGAAACCCTTGTGCTGCACCTGCAGACCAAGGCCCACCTTCTCCAAGAGCTCTTGCTGCACCATAGCTCAGTGTAGCATTACAGTGGGGTTTTGGTCAAGCATTTTTTAACCTAGGATGCTGTTGATTTAGAACTGCAGCTCTAAGTGTATTGCTGCAGTCCCTGGCTTGATAGGTGACCACTGTGACAGATGCCACACTGTTTGGCGACTTCTGGCCCAGCAGGGCACAAGATGAAATGATGGAACTGATTTCAAAAGCCCTGCAAGCTCACATCACTTCCAAGAGGGAAGTGGACTGCTTGTAGAAGTGTTTTGCACTTTGAATTGACCTAGTGGGATCCAAAAAATCCTCTTCTCAACAGTAATCCTGCCTGGAAGCCCCCATGAGGGTTGAAATACCTTTGGAAATGTGTTTTCTCTCTGTGTGGAGGGCATCAGTTTGCTGGGAAGCCTAAAGGGTCTTGGGCTGGCCTGGTGAGGGTCCCCAGGGTAATGCTGTGATGTGCACAGAGGGATGGCTCCTTACACTGCCTCCTGCCCCAGCTGGGATGCCCTGGGAAGTGTCTCCATCGTGAATTTGGGCACTACAGCACTGATCCTCCCTTACCCAGCGCACAAGGTGCAAGCCCACCTCACACCTTGCCCTCTGCTCTTGCTCTGAATGGGGTCCCACCAGTCATGAGGGAGGATTCAGCTGCTCCCTGCTTTCCTGTGGCACTTCCCTGTCAGGTAGCAGGGATGGGACAGGACCCTGCTGGCACCTGTGCTCCCCCACCAGCTGAGCTGAGCCATCCAGGGCTGAAGATGGCACTTTTCTCACCACCTCTAAATATCAGTGCTTTAAGCCTGTCTTTTGGAAACTTCCAATCTGAATTTACCAGGGCCTGAACACCTTGAAGTTTGCTGTTTTGCAACAACACACACAATCAACCTCTTGTTCTTCTCCAGCACGTTCAGCAGAAGGTCTTGGAAGAGCAGCACAGCCACCTGTGCGGCAGAGGGGCTGCATTAGGCACTTATCCATTGGTCAGGGCAGCACGTGGGGCTGATTCCCTGTCATCCACATCCTTGTCTGAATCCACAGAGTCCCCAGCCCAGGCTGCAGCCCCCGGCAATGCTGCTTCCACTGACTCCCAGCGAGATACAGCCACCTCCATACACGCCACAGGGCAGGGGGATAAAGCAACCCCAAATCTTCTGCTCTTTGAATCTCTTCAAAATTTCTCAACACCAATTTCCCAAAGGGACAGTTTCAAAACAAGCTCTTCTTGTTACTCCTCTTCACAGGTGCTGCAGAGTTTCAATGATCTTTTCTTCTGTTGTAGTGTGTAGAAACCTGCCCAGGTGTACCACAGGAGATTCCTGCTCCAGCCACCGTCAGGGGGTGAGGCAAGGATGAGGATGGCCTCCAAAAGGCAGAGCACCTTCTCAGTGTCATCCCAGCCTCTGCAGAGGAGCTCAAAGCCCTTGGGCACCTCCAACTCCTTCTCCACTGCTCCAAACCATGTCGAGGGGAAGTATTTGCAGCCAGCTGCACAAACATTAGTTGATGGCCCAAGCACATGGAAAACCCGTGTTTCCCTTTAGTCCACGGATGCAGCATCTGAGGCTCTGCAGAAAATTCAGCTGTGGGTCCATCTGCCCTCAGAAAACACTCTGGTTTCACCATGGTTTTGCTTGAAGGAGACAAGCAGAGGACACTGTGGAGATGGGAGAGGCTTTGGGGATATCCTCCATGGATACCAGCAGCTGCAGGATGTCCTGAAGGCCCCGAATGCTGCTAGAACACTTGTGATGGAAAGAACAAGTGAGCAAGTGGGTCTGACTGCCCGTCTCTGCCAGCAGAGGCTGTGAGCAGAGCCCCTGGCACCACCGGCACATGGAGAGTCCCAGCCAGCTGCCACAGGACGGGCACCAGGCTCCGACAGAAACTTCCCTCATCCCAGTTTTCCTCTGTGCTCAGCTCTGCTCCACTCCTCAGGCCTGGGGAGGATGCAGAAGAATGGCTTTTCCGCATGGAGCAGCATCCCCGGAGGGTGGTGAAGCACAAAGCCCCAGTGTCTGCCCTTTGCCGCCAGCGCCCCCGGCTGTGGCACAGTAAAGTGTTTCCCTTCAGCACTGACGAGGTGGCAAAGAGTTTTGCAAGTATTTTCCTGGAGCAGGAAGCACTGAGCCATCCCCAGCCACGGGTTCCATTTCCTCATCCTCTCTGTCAGGTCCTCGCAGAGCTGCCGTCATTCTGCCACATTGCAGGTCTGTGACAAGCTGCTTTCCTACACACATGCACAGGCACCTGACCACTGCTCATGATTTCCTGATTGATTTCTGAATCACAGAATATCCTGAGTTTGAAGGGACCCATAAGAATCATTGTGCCCAACAACTGCACAGGGCACTCTCAAAAATCACACCATGTGCCTGAGAGCATTGTCCAAAGGTTTCTTCAACTCTGTCAGGCTTGGTGCCATGATCAGCTTCCCTGGGGAGCCTTTTCCAGTGCTCAACTGCCCTCTGGGTGAAAACCTTTCCCTGCTATCCAATCTAAACCTCCCCTGACAGTTTCTGAGGAGGCATAGAGCTCCCTCTCCCTCCTGACAGGTCCCACCTTGCCTCCTCCCAACACCACGGCCCTGCCACTAACTCCCATATCCAGGAAAAGTCCTTCAACTCCTTTCCCTGCCCCTGCAAAGTGGGGGTTCATGGTCAGAAAGGTGGCACAGGGTCTCAGGAGAGAGAGGTCATTGGGAGGGGAAGGGAGGCATGCCCCAGTGTCCCCCATACTCACAGCACTTTCCCCGGGCACTTGGGTCCCCAGCTGCACTTGTGGTACTCGGCCTTGACGTAGCTCTCGGCCCCGTCCTGCAGCGTGCACGTCACGTTGCGCTGCACCACGTAGGCACAGTAGCTCCTGGGGGGAAACACAGCAAGACACTGTCACCCCCTGCCCAGCTGACAGCAGTGCCTGCACTGCTGGACACTGCCAGCGAGGTCTGGGTGGCAGGAGCTGGAAGGAGCCCCCCCAGCTTGGGAAGCTGCTGGGTAAGGGCATCACAGCCACGCTGCAGGAGCAGGGTTCCTGTCACAGCCACAGGCACAGCCACATCGTCACCACTGCTAGTGGTGTCACCAGAGCTGGGCTGTGCTTGGCACAGCATGGACTGTGTGGTGAGACTGTGTGAGGACAATCAGAATCCCAACAGCAGCAGTTGTGGGAATAGCACCCCAGAAATAGCTCCAGCAGTGCCTGGCAGGGGTGGTCTGTCCTGCTGCAGCTTGTGGAGTGCTGCCAGCACAGGGGCCAACCCAAAGCCTTCAGCCCTTGCTGTGCTTTTGGGTGCCACCACAGACCAGGCACAGAAAGGAGATGTGGCTCTGTAGGGCTGCAGCATCATGGGCAGGGATGGAGGAGCAGATCCCTGGAGGCAGGGATGTGGAGCAGATCTGTGATGGAGGCTGGAAACCCCTTCAGATGTTGTCTCGGTTTTGAAAGACAGGTGTCTGCTAAGGAAGGCAGAGGCCCCCCTTGAAGTGGCAGATATAACCCCTTTTCCCTCCAAGTTATTATATTCTGAAATCAAGGGCCTTTAGGCAAAGATGTGGGAAATAGGAATAACAGTTCTTTACTCTCTCTATATATATGTATATAACCAGTCAAACAAAACAACAACAACTATGGCAGTAACAGCAATCACAAACCCAGTGCCAGCCTTCTCGGCTGTCAGGCTATTTCCCCTCGGGTGCAGTTCTGCTCGCAGCCGGCAGGGGCGCTGGCGGCTCCCGGTGAGCAGGGCAGGTGCGATGGTTCCCCCGCGGCTGCAGGGGGCGCTCCGGAGCGAGCTCGGGAAACCCGCGGCTCTGGTGCCCTGGGATCCCGGGAAGGGATGGAACAAAGGCTTCACAAACCCCTGGGCAGCCGATCCCGGACTCTCAGGAACAGCGGCTGAAGCGGCAGGGACGGACGCAAATCCCGGGTGGCAGACGAGATGTATCCAGATGGGAAAAGCCCACGGAGGCCCAGGCAGGCAGGGCGAGCAGGGCTACAGCGTAGCGGAAGCTCAAAGCAGCAGCGGGGCAGGGCAGCCACAGCCCGGTCTCCAGCAGGGCAGGGAAAGCGGCTTTTGGGGTCCCGGCGTTGTTTCCAGCAGGAAGAAAGAACGGCCAAAAAGAAAGAAGCAGCAGCTCCTTTCTCTGCAGCTTCTCTCTCTGGACGCTCAGAGCGAACTGACCCCACACCCAGGTGTAGACAAAAGAGTAGCCAGGTCCGCCCCACTCCCCTTTTGTCTTTCTTAAGTACAGCTATTTGTCCCCTAGCAACATGCATATGGGAGAAAATTCCTTTAACAGGGAAAAAAAAAAAAACAGACTAAACTAAAACCCCAACAGATGTCTGGGACAATACAGAGAGCTTTATCCCTCCTGCCATCCGCCTGCAGCTGGGTGCCACAGGTACCAGCCAGCTCCAGCCACGGAACTCTCCTGAGCCAAGCAGCAGATCCAGGTGCTGAGGATAAGTTGGCTGGGAGGAAGGCGGTGTGTGGGAAGGATGCAGGACTGCTGGTAGGACAGATGGAGGCCAAGGCTGTTCCAGCTGAAGGCAGGGCTGCCGGCAGGAGCAGATGGACTTGGTCCACAGGGGCAGAGACAGCAGGGATGTGTGGTGAGGCAGGGATTAAGGACAGGGGGATGTGGCAGACGGCAGAGCGGGAGGAGAGGAGGGCACAGGCCCACCATGCAGAGCAGAGCTGAGGCGTGAGGTCAGCGGGATGGAGCAGATGGGCCAGCGCAAGCTGCAGGTGCAGGGAGGTGTTCAGTGAGGCGGGAGGACATGGCTTCCCCTGTGCCAGCTGGGGGGCTTGGGGTGAATGGGTAGAGAATGTACTTTGTCTTCACCTGTTTGCCATCAGTTCTTGTCCCTCCTTCATCAATCTTTCCCCACTCAGGGCGAGCCAAAGGCCTGCTGCTCTGGCCCCTGAGTGTGACATGGTGGGGCTGGGGGAGGGCTGTGCACACCCACCCTGTGCATGCACACACACACATTCGAACAGGAGACACCACTTACTTTTGGTAAGCCCTTCTTACCAAACCCTTCTGCTCCATCCTGACTGTCACAGTCCCTTTCCTCTGCCTCCACCTGCCAGAGGTGTCTCAACATCATCCAGACCATCATGACAAGCCCATGAGAGCTGGGCTGAGGCTCTGCAGCTCTTTTCTGTGCTCAGCCCTGAGGCTGCTCTCCACAAGCCATGTTATGGCCATGCCAGGGAACTCCAACTGCATCCCAGCCTGTGGCCAGGCAGCTGAGCAGCAGCAACCCCAGCTGCCTCCCAGTGCCCCTGTCCAGAGGCCCTGAGCAGGCTACTCAATCTCCAACAGCCCACCCGGGGCAGGAGCTCCCTCCGTGAAGCAGCAAGGTGTGAGCAGGGTCATCCTCCCTCCAAGCCTCTCTCTTCTCCCTTCCCCTGATCCCACACCCCCAGCACATCCCACTTGCTCCCCCCAGGAGCTGCACCAGCACATCCACCCCAGCCCCTCACCGAGAGCTCCCTTTGATCCCCTGGGATGGGCACACACCTCCCAGCTGTGACTGGCATTTCCAGCCTGCCCAGACCTGAGTGGCTCTGCCCTGGCAAGGGGCTGCCAGGCTCAGAGCGTGAGCAGGGCCCTGTGCTGCTCCCTGCTCCTGCACAAGTGAGTCATTCATCCATGCACAGGACCGCAGGAGAAGGAAGGGCAGCCACTTCTCTTAGCTGGAGGCAAAGGAGTTCATGTGTGCATGTGGAAACTTAGGATCACCGTCAATCCATAAATCCAGGAGCTGCTTACAAACACACCACAACTGTCTCTAAGTTAGCTAGTAGCCAATGCAGGCAGATCTACTAGCCACTGCTAATTAACACTGCCTACCTGCGACTGCTCGGGTTAGTGTGGTTCTGGCTCGCTCTCCCTCTCAGAACCCCCTTCCCTTCTTGCTCACCTGTGGCAAGCAGTTTTATAGCTCCAGCCTGATGTTTTTAGAGTGAGCAGCTGGAAAATGTTACGGGTTTTTGAAAGCTCTCACTGGCACTGCCAGTATTGTTTGTCCTGAGGGTTACTTTATTCATTTCAGCTTGTTCATAGCCCCACATCCTCCCTCTTTCAAAGGAGCCCGACAGAAACTGCTCCAGCAAACAAGCAGAGAGGGAAGCGACACCCCCCTCTCCACCCCCAATGTAACAGCTCTTATGCAACTGAACGGAAAAAGTCTACAGTATGTGTAAAACCACATTCCTCACTGCCTGAGCTTTCCAGGTTTCTTGAAAATACTTAAACTCCAGTATGTATGTATTTTACAAGCAAATGAGCAAATTCCCTCCAAACCAACCTGTGTTTTCACACGTAGGTCTGTGCACTGCCCTCCTCCCCTCCTGCACATCACCCCCGACCCCCCGCGCCCATGTCACGCAGAGCAGGTACATGCACCTACCCCAAAACCACACACGGGCATCCCCATCTCCTGCAGCCCCGTCCCGCACGGAACCGTAGCACACATGTCCCCACCGCACGCAGCCCGTTCCCTCTTGGAAACACAACTCCCGGACCCTCCTCTAGATGGAGGGGGGGCACCGAGACACACGGACACTGCTGCGCTGCCGCCAGCCCTTGCTCAGTACCTGGCACACGATATGGAGCAAGGGATGCCCGCGGCCGGTACCCAGGGACTCCTGCCCAGCCAGGAATGCCCGCAGGCGAACCCTGGGGAAGATACCCATGGCCGGCACCGGGGGTTGGGTACCCGCGGCAGCCCATCCCCCGGGGATGCTGCCTGTAGAGCCCAGACGCGTGGCCGGTGCCCGCTGGCCGCGGTCCGTTCCCGGTAAGGGATGCCCGACGGAGACCCGGCTCGGTGCCCGGGGGCGGCGGCTCCCGGTGCCCTCCGCATGGGTTGCGCGGCCGCGGCCGAGGGTCGCTTACTTGTGCTTGCCCACGGGCTTGCCGGGGCCGAGTTGCGGGCTGGAGCCGGCCGTGTAGAGGCTGTACCTGCCGCCGTAGGGCAGGGGGGCGGCGGGGGGGTAGAAGGCACCCTTGGCATCGGCGAGGGCCAGCAGCGTCCCCAGGGAGAGGCAGGCGAGCAGCGCTCCGCGGCGGCGCAGCGCCCGCGCCCGCCGCATGGTCCCGGCCCGGCGGCGGCGGAGCGGGATGGGACGGGACGGGACGGGATGGGATGGAACAGGACGGGGCGGGACGGGGCGGCCGCGGGGCCCCGCCGGGACAGCGCTGCGGAGGGGACCGGAGCGCCGCCCGCTGCGCCCTGCCCGGCCCCTGCCCTGCCTGTCGCTGTCCTTGTCCCTACCCCTGCCCGGCGGCACACGCCGCTCCGCCGCCCGCCCGTCCCCTTTTGTACGGCGGCGGCGGGGGCGGGCCGCGCTCCTCCTCCCGCCCTCCCACGGCCGCCGACCCCGGCCCCGCGGGCGGGGAGACAAAGAGAAGCCCCCCGACCCCCCTTCTCCCCCCGTCCAGCCCCCGCCAGCGGTGCTGCAGCCCCCGGCGCAGTCCGGGCGGAGCGCGCTGCCGACCCCGGCGGGGGCTGGACGGGGCTCACACCCTCTCCTGGCCCCGGCCGCCTCTTCGCCCCTTCTCCCGATGCCCCCTCCCTGCGCACCGGGCGTTTGCCCCCACGGGGTAGCAGGTGCAGCGGGGTCTGGAGCCCTCTGGCTTCTGGTTCCCCCCAGTCCCCAGCTCTGCTCTGCTTCATCCCGGAGTACAGGGGAGAGAAAGGCTGAAGCGGCCCTAACTCTGCCCCCGAGGACATCTGTGCTGCTGGAGATTGGCGGCTGTCAATCATATGGCTGGCACCAGCCTGGTGCATCGAGCATCCCCCAGCGAACCCAGAACCTGCAGGAAGAGGGGACAAGAATGTGGTGCTATTTTGGAGTCCTCCTCAGATTTTGGCTTTGGATCCAGGCTCCAGGAGAGAGGGGGGAATCCCTTGCCTTTCCCTGCAGGTCCCTGGATCTCCCATAGCCAAGCACATTTCATCTTCCATGGCTCTGGAAGGCATGTCCGTGTGTCCTCACCATCCTGCCCTGCAGAGACCCCTGCTAACCTGCACCCCGATGCCCCCACCCACAGGTGACCCACCTGGGCCCTGAGCACCCTGTCCTGCCCTGCCAGCCCTCCCCAGGCTCCACACCATTAACTACAGCAGTTCAAGACCCCATAGCTTTTGGGTAGGGGGGGAAAGGACCCCCACCTGGGGCACTGGGCATTTTGGGAGGGGGCACCATCCCTGGTGCTACCCAGTGGAGGTCTTCTTGAAGCCCTGCAGAGGTGAAGCCATGCCAGGGAGCAGGAAATTTTGTGATATATGCAGACAGTTACACCCTTGGGAGTCTCACCAAAACATTACCAGGGGTTTGATGAGGCTCCTGTCTTGGCTGGCAGAAGCCAGCTTCAAGTCAGGGAAGCACCATGACAAGGTGTGCAGTGCTTCTCTGAAACTCTTGGAGGAAAACAAGAGGTGGCTGAGAAAAGGTGGCTGGGTGAAATTCTAAATGAAGGAGTGAAACCTGCTGCTGGGGGAAGGAGGCATCAAGGCTTGGGCTGACACTGAGACAGAGATGATAAGATACTGAGACAAACGGCCTTTTTTCTGTTAAAATGAGTCTTTGGCTCAGTCTGAGGTGAGGACGGAAACATTATCAGGAGAAGAAAAATCCATCAGAGGGCCATGCTGGGAGAGGCGAGCTGGACAGACCAGGCGGAAAACCAAGAGGAGGAAGCCTGAGCAATGAAGCAGTGCATCCTCTCGGTTCAAGCTGCTGCAGGGTGTTGCTGAGCTGCCATGTGCCTGTCAGGCTGCACCCCAGAGGTGCTGCAGCGTGGTTTGTACGTGGTATATTTGGCAGCACATGAAGCAATCCTCATCCAGCTGGTGCGTGGAATTGTTCCGCTCCGCTGGGATGCTGCAGGAGGGACGGTCCATAAGCAACTCTATAAAAACAAACAAAAGCCGACCGAGCCTGCCTGGTTTAATGCTGGATGCCAAAGTGGAGAACGAAGCTTGAGCACAGCCTTAATTTTTTTTCCCTGTGCACAGGGAGTGTGAGCCAGTTCTAATAACAGCACGCTGCACGTGTGTGTCTGAGGCCTCCGGAAAAAAACATCTGGTGTTGCACAGCTTCAGAAAGAGCCCTTGGCCCTGGCCTTTGAGCCTGTGCTGTGCTGAGTGGGTACAACGGGGCTGAGTTAAAAGTGCCCATCCATTCTCACCAGCTTGGCTAGGAAAGGGAAAGAGATGGGAGCCATTGCTCTTGGGTGGATGTGTCTGTCTGTCTGCCTGTCACTGCACTCTAAACCCACCTTGGAAGCACCAGATCCCTTTCTGTCAGATTTCAGAGTGAGGCAGGATCCTCAGAGAGACTGAATCCCATTTTCTTGTTGTACTGTCTAATTGTTTATGAAAAGAGACATCTGAGTAGACAAGGGAGCGCCAAACTTAGGTCCCAACTGAGGAAGTGGATTCATCATCAACTCTTTTATAAGACATCAAGGAATCCATACAGGAGAGAGCCATTATGAGTGCCCCAAACCATGGGAAAACCTCTCATGTGCCTCGTTAGCCATGAGCTAATCCAGCCATGAGACACAGAGCAGCAGGAAGCTGGGATTTGTTAAGTTGCCCTTCTCAGGGAGCAGCTCAGGTTGGACTCCTTGGTGCTCAGCTGTGCTGCTGCCAGTCCCCACCACACTGCAAACCCTGGCCAGGCACAGGGGGGTGCCTGTGGGGAGCTGGGCATGGCAGCCTGGCTTTGGAGAGGTCTCATGTGGAGAAAAAACAGGAGACTCCTTCCTTCCAGGGCATCCTCCCAACGTGGGCACATCCCAGGGCTGATAGAGAAGATGCCAAGCCCCGTCTCACAGAGCTGTGAAGCACGTGCTGAGCACTGAGCTCTCCAGTAGAATGGAAGGGCTTTGCCACACTGAAGTGCAGCCAAAAGGCTCTGCAGAGCTGCTGTCTGGTCAGGGAGCACCAGCCTTTGGTGCTTCCCAGGGGAAAGATCTGCTTTCTCCCCTGGCTTCACCTGGAGAGTAAAAGGGATCAGATCAGAGCTGCTGCTGCTGCTCAAATCTGGATGCTGGGGAAACCCTGCCCGCAGGGGTGCCTAGCTTGGAGGGCTGTGTCCACCAGTGATTCCATATGAGCACATCCTATAATGGCTCAGCATGTGCCTAGGGAGCTCCTTTCTCCACTTGGACTGCCAGGAACTGATTATTTTGGTTCTACCTCTCCCCCCTGCACAGCTGTGCTCCAAGCTAGTCCAGGAATGAACAGGTAGAAGTTTTTCCCTACTAAGGATCCAGCAGAGGACATTATGCAGGACACAGGAGGCAGCCAGAAGCAGGAGCTGAGCAGGAGGAGATGAGAGCAAGAGCAGAGGCACTACGGGCAGCTACTCCCCTGCTCCGACTCCTGGGGAGGGCTGGGGGAACCACCACGAGGCTAATTTCACGAGCGGCTGACACCAAACAGTGACCTGTTCTGCTTCCCATGCTTTTTAATTAACACTTGCATGGCCTCATCAGCTGAGTAATTGCCTCCCTTCATGGGTCAACAAGCCAGCAGCCCCTGACCTCCCGTTCCCATCTGGGTACGAGGTTTGGTGCCTGCACAGGGCGCAGTGGGTGTGCACTCTTGTACCACCAGACTTTTCAGCGGGCAGCACAGTGACAGCAAAAGTGACAGCACAGCCCAGGAACTCTGCAACTCAGCTTGATCTTGGCCAGGACCAGCCTTGCCCACCCTAATGCCGAGCTTTAAATAGGTACCACAGGTGGAAAACCCCCGGCCATGCTGGGCAATAAGAGGGCAGTTTCTCTCTCTGCTGCCATGGGATAGGAGCAGATTGCAGCAAGGGAAATATAAGTAGAATATTAATAATAAAACAGTATCTGCTAATAAAAAGAATATAGCCCTGGAGAAGACTATTGAGCCATCTGGAGATTTTAAAGGAAAGGTTAGATTAAAAAAAACCTGTCAGGACCAATTTGGGGTAGGGAAATGGATTGGATGGCTTCCCAAAAGCTCTCCCAGCCTGCGTTTTTCCAAGTACAAATTCATTTCCCAAAGTGGCAAGGCAAGAGAACAGCTCTATTTAGAGGCAGAGTTTCTCCCTAGTGATTCCCACTGGATCAAAGGCATTCCTTGAACTGGCACTCACAGAGGTCTTTTCTCTTGGCAGCGGGTCTGTGTCTGTATGAGAGAGGGAGCCTTCTGGACAGCCTGGATTTCCCAGGTGCCCATCCATCGGGACCCACTCAGGGCTCATAATCCCTGGGAAGATCCCACAGCTATCCCACACTGCTTCCCCAGCCCCAGGGAGGACTGGGGACACTGTGTTGTCCAAACTGGCAGGCAGGATGCATATCCCAAATGCCACAGCAGTGCAGTGGGATAAGAGTTCAAGGAGAACAGTGATAGTTCTGCAGGTGCTCCAGTTCCCAGCTAAAACTGAGCTCAAGGAAGTCCACCATGCTCATGGCTCAGCTGCAGGACTGGAAGCTCTTTCTGGCTCCCAGCACATGTTTTTGCTGCATCCCTGCTCCTTGCTGGGCATGGGCCACTTCTCCCATTGGTCTCGATGGGAAGGGGATGCAGGTGTGCAGGCAGGAGGCATCCCTGGTGCATCAGAAAGCCAGGCAAGGTCACAACATCTGCCTTGTTTGGAGGTTGCCGAGGTTTTGTTCTGAAGCAGCCCCTGGCCGCAGTCCCAGGGGTGTGGTTGCAGTGTGTGTCCCCCAAACTACGGGGTGGGGGCACCGGGGCTTGCCCAGGCTCCGGAGGGAGCTGCGGCCGGGGGCTGAGAACAAAATCCCTTTCTTCGTGGGAAAGTGTAGTGACTTGAAGTGGTCAGACAGCCTTATCTCTGGTTTCGAAAGCCACACGCTGATCATTTGTCAAGATTAGCGCGTGCGGTAGAAGAGATGGAGCAGTTCCAAATCCATGCTCACATCTCTTCCCTGGGCTCACAGCCATTCATAAAAATGCCAGAGCAGCAGCAGCGGCGGCAGCACATACTGGGGTTGTGGTTTGGGGAGGACTAGGAGGGGTCAACCACAGGTTATACAAGCTCTGAGCAGGGAAAAGAATACACAGGTTGCTTTATTTATATATCCATTAGCGTCTTTCCTTCAGAAAAATGTGCAGGGAGACTGGCAGTGGGAGATTTAGCAAGGATGAGGGGCAGGCAGGAGGTGATGTGCTTAAAAAACTTTTCCCAGCTATGCCAGGACTCCAGGGATGAGAGCATTAGCAGGCAACGGCCTTGGAGATGGAGCAGCTCCAGGATTCAGCAGCACACAGGTCAGGGTGAAGAGTGAGGAAAGGAGAAGGTGACACACTCCCAGTAAACCCCAGCATGTTGATGGTGGGGCACTGGGGACCTGTGGTGGCTGGGTGGCTGGGCCTGTGAGCCCCAAAGAGGAGCAGCCCTGGTCTCAGCTGATTCCTATCAGATTGGGCTCAGCTGAGCAGGAGTCTGGGAATGCTATAAAAGGCTGGTGCCCAGGGCTAGGGAGGAGTAGGGGTTTTGTTTCCTGTATCTAGGGTATGAGAGAAAAGGTTGCTCTGTGGGCAGGTAAAGATCTGGGAGGGATCCCTAGGGCAAGCAAAAGGTTAGACAGCTCCTGCCTACCTGAAAGAATATCCCTGAAGCCAAAGGAAAGTGGTAGGAGAGGAAAATGCCTTCAGAGTGAGGGCTTGAGGCTGTGTCAGGCACAGAGCTGTGCTGGCAGAAGGACTGAAGCCAGCAGTCTGTGAGGGAAGGTGCAGCTGGGGAGCTTTGGCAGGAGGGGTCCTTGCAAGGAGATTCCTGTCCATCCTGGCTTTGCTGGAGAGGGCTCTGGCAGCAGGTCACGGGCTTGTTCAGCCTGGCTGAGACTGTGGGCTCCCTGGTGCAATGCCCTCACAGAGGATCAGCCATGAGATGAGGTGTCAGCTGCCCATCCTGTGGATCTGGGAGAGGGGCTTGGTGCCAGCTCATCTCCAACAGTAACGTATCCTACAGACTCTGCTGTCTGCAGTGCCTGAGGAGCCCTGGCTTTGGGGAACTGCGTGGCTTCAGGGATCCTGTGTCAATGTCCTTCTCTAGGGACTGTCCCTCGTACAAGAAACAATTTCACTGCTTTTCATTTAAAGAAATGCCCCAGAACTGATTAGATGATCTTTAAGGGGCCTTCTAACCCAAACCAGCTGATATGTTTGATTGCTTCTCCATGGCTCAGCTTTTGCAGAGCTGTGCCTTCGGATTTTAGGAAGATCCATCTTCTTCCTTAGCTGTATGTCCAGCTGAGTCACCTTCTGCCTTTCCTGGGAACAGGATGATGGCAGCAACCCAGCAACTGAGTCACAAAACCTCTCCTCAGTGACCTCACTGCTGCACACAGTGGAAGAAAAGCACCACAGGAACGGAAAGAAAATACTTTTCCTTTGGGATGTGGGGAATATTGAAGGGCAATAATACGAACAGACTTCCTAGGTAATTTTTTTTCTTTTAAAGTCCCCCACAGTCACCTGGTTCCTGCAGGCAAGGGAAGGACAGGGCACCAGGTCTGCTGGGGTGACTCCAGCAAGAGAGAGGGACAGGTGTGGATACTGGTGGGCCCACAGGGGTGATGGCCGAGTGCAGAGGCTGCTGCAGGGCTCTCTGAAGAAGCAGCCTGAGGGTTGTCCTCTCTCCCTTGTCTCCTGCATTTAGAGGCACAAGCCACAGAGAGCTTCCCTGGATGCACCAACAGCCTGCTTGGATGAGGATTTTCCCAGTGGCAAATGAGTGTTTCTGTGGTGAATGATGGAGAGCAGCCAACCTGGGATAAGTCATCCTGCACATCTCCTCCTCTGTTTTGTGCATATTTTTGCCTAGCCATGGACATTTTGCCTGGAGATGGGTCCTGGGAGAGCAGGAAGTGTTCCCATACCTGAGGCCTGCTTTTTCTTGGCTGTGGTCATGACCTGCTTGTTCCAAGCCACAGGCAGCACAGCTCCCACATGTCCCCAAGCACTGGGCGACCCTGAATATACCAAATGTGGGAACAGCTGGGCTGAAACCCTGCCATCATCCACGTCATATGAGGCAAGGGGATGAGTGCCAGTTATTTTTGGGTTCAAAGAGGGGCCCTTCATGTCCTGTTGCTGCCGCCAGCTCTGCCCCATCCTCTGAGGTGACTCCGCAGGCACGCGGGTGCGATGAGAATGGCCGTAAATAACAGATGGTTATTTATGCACGGGGAAGAAAGCGTAACTGATACCAGCTTGGACTCCTTCCAGACCTGCTTGGAGCTGGGACCTCGTGGCTGATATTTGGCTTCACCCGCTTCCCTTTGCAAGCAGCTGTTCCTGCAGGCCCTGCATCTGCGCTTGGCCCTCGGCAGCGTTCGCTGATCCTCTTTCTCACTGTACAGCAACGTGCGCTCGCCAAGGTCCCACTGACCCATCACCAACAAAAAAAAAAATCAGGAGGAGAACTTGATATCTTCTGCAAGTGAAATAGCTTGGGTTCAGTCTTGGAGAATTTCCCGAACTCTCAAGGAATTTCCTGATCTTAGGAATCTGCCAAAATTTGGGATCTGCCTCGGTTGGGCTGTGCATATTTCCAGAGCACACGCTGTGGTGTTGTGTTTTACGTTTCCAGCCCTGTCTTTGTGAGGGCACACTCTCTCTGAATGGGTCAACTACACCAGAAAGGAAAGTATCCCTCTGACAGGCTGCAGGAATACTGAGGGATTTATTTAACATCCCTTTATTTTGGGATCAATGGGATTTTTGATCCTAAACTCCCCTCTTGCTTCCCCATGCCAAAACCCAGGCTTTTACTGCAGCCCTCATGAACATGGAAACTTGGGTGCAGTTATAATACTTTGGGTTAGTGGCTCACTGGCAGACCTGGAATTAAAGACATAACCTCAGTTTGATTAGTAACTCATATTTTTTACCAAAAAAAAATTTAATAATGCCTTTGCAGCAGAAGGCAGCCTTTCTGCTTTCGGTACTCATGTGTTTATTGCACGTATTCCAAAAGCAAACAAGGTTCTGGGTGGGAAGAGGGCAGCCCCTACCCTCGGAACAAACTCGAATGAAATTCCTCAAGGTCTTTTTCCAAAAATTAATGCTGTCTGGATTGCAACCAGGTTGTTTTTGACCAGCTTTAATCTGTGAAATCAACACCGACTCAGGAAATTCTTAGATTGACTCTGAAGGAGGATTTGGCCAGAACTTTTCTCCTATTTATAAGGGATAGTTGGAAAACAGCAAAACCTCCCAGAGGGGACCCGTGTTGACCTCCCCATTTAACCAGTACAGTCCAGAGGGGTTTTATCATCCCTTAACTCTTGGGTTTGTCCCCAGCAGCTCAGCAACCCCCTAGGGTCGTGCATGGTGCTGGAGTCTGGGACAGCTTTCCCATTGACTTCAGTGGACTTTGGACCAGTATTCCTGTGAACCAGCAGTGCTATTTTGGGAAAAACCCCAGACTCTGCAGGCAATGGGTCAGAGCTGAATCCTTAGAAACACCATCCTCCTCCCAGCTCCAACATCTACCAGCCCAAGCAGCTGCTCTCTGCCTCCCTGTTTGCTCTGAGTGCCTCGGCATTGCGAGGTCTCCATCTCCTGGGTTTGGGTTGAGCACAGCCGGGTCCAGAAGAGCCCGTGGCATCCCCCATGTTCTCCCCATGCCTCGCTGTCCCTCCTTCCCCATGCAATTGCAACCGTGTCACCCTTGAGAGAGGGAGGAAAAGAAAACCCAGCGTGAGCACATGTGGCAGGCAGGGGGAAATGGCTGCTGCAAAGTAAGCAGTGCCTTTAAAGAAGTGTTTGTCTGGGGTTTGTTTAGTTATCCTCTAGGTAATTTTACAGCTGAGGAGGCTGGGCCATCCAGGCAATGGCCAAAACAATATCCCCACTGTCTGAGCAGCTCTCATGGCTCGGCACAGCCCAGTGGTGCTGGGGCAGAGAGGGAGGACAGCAAAGAGAAGTTTCTTTTACTGGCCATAGCCAGAAAACACCATGGAGGATGTCCTGTAATTAAGACATCGCTTTGAACGATCAAGTCACTCGGCTGTCAGGTTGAATAAACTTCTGGGCTCAGGCTGGGTGTGAGAGGGGGAGGAAGGGAAGAAGCCCAGTCCCATCATTTTGATCTGAACTGTGCTCCAGGTTCAGGCATGGTGAGATGCTCCCTGTGGAGGAGGGTGATGGGATGAGGGCTAAGGTCCCGTGTTCCCCTGGGCAGTGTGGAGTTGGGGGCAAATCTGCCCTGCCTGTGCCCATCTCTGCCCCCCTGGGAACCTGAGGCTCCAGCCTGTCAGACACAGGGAACTGGGACTCCAGAATGCTGACTCACCCTTGTGGAGATGTGTGTGCCAGGGCAATCCTGCCCCCATCCCACCAAGGCATGGCTTGTCCCATCAGATCCCAGGCTGAAATCCCCAACACAATCCCCAGGTAAAGCTCCCCTGCCTCTTCCCAAGGCCTTATGCAGCCCAAGTTGGAAACGTGGGGGCTCGAGTCTGTGAGCACTACGTGCAAATAGCTCACATCAGCTCCCAGAGCTGTTCCCAAGAGCCGCAGCACTCGCTGCTGGCAGCCAGCTTGCAGGAGGATACCGATATTTCATGCAGACATGGCGAGAAACCAGCCCTGTTTCCCATTCACAAGGGGTGGCTCCAAAACAACACAGAGATCTGTCACAGCATATATGCGGCATCTGTGCAAATTGGCCTGACTGCCTAAATAATTCCGTATATATTTATAAACTGTGAGATGTAACGTTTTTTCCTGTTTACTTTTCGGTTGAATTCCTTGCTCATGGAAATCAGAGCTGCAGCGCGGCGGCTAGACATAACCATTGTATGGGGAAGACACTGTACAAACTGTCCTAGAAAATTCTGCCAAAATGCCAGGCCATATCAGCCCTGATCTGCAGCCCCTCGCCCCTTCCCACACGTTCCCCCCTGTTCTCCCGCTGCGCCCTTGCACGGAGCTGAACCCAGCCCGGAGCTCTGTACCAAGGGGGGTGTTTGCCCAGATATTAATTGGGAGAGAGATTGGTTTGGACCCACAACAAGGAAGGTGGAAAAGAGGGAGAAAAGA
The DNA here is from genome assembly GCF_017639235.1 of Corvus kubaryi. Taxonomy (NCBI): domain Eukaryota; kingdom Metazoa; phylum Chordata; class Aves; order Passeriformes; family Corvidae; genus Corvus; species Corvus kubaryi. The sequence goes on along the minus strand of NW_024580668.1, from coordinate 9,419,697 downwards.
GTGGGGAAGTTTTCCAGCCTGCCAGGATTGCTGTGAATCTGAGCTGGGCAAATCATCCATGGATGAAATCAGAAGAGGTCTCTGCCCTACCAGCCACGGGCAGGATGTCCTCTCCCACGTGCTGCTGAGCATTGTGGAGCTGGCAGCATCCTGTGCTGGCACTGGTGGAGGTTGGCAGTGTGAGCCCCTTTGGGGTAGGGCTTGGACAGCAGCACATCACTGTTCCCACCAGGATCTCCCATGGCTGATCTCAGTGTTCAGCATTTGCTGAGCTCTCTGGGGTGTTGATGAACTGCTTTGCCCAGAAGAGTAAGGTCAGCCAAGGGGAGGCAAGCCCCTGGCTCTGCTCCTTGGTCTGTTTTTTGTGGCCAAGCACATGGGATGGTGCCCTGGTTACATGGGAGCTGCAGTGTTTATACCAGATGCAGCCCTTGCACTCTTATGTGGGTTTGAGATCGAGGTGTCCCGGGCATTTGTGCCTCTGGAATTTGAGGGATAGGTGCAAAATGACTGGTTTAAGGGGCTCACAAGGCTTCTGCATCAGCCAGCAAGGGAGTCAATGCAGGCACAGGTCTTGTTGCCAAGTGTCGCAGCCCCGTGAAGGGCCAGGACCTGCTGGAGTGAGGGATAGCACATCTGCTGGGGAAGGGAAAGGAAAGGGAGAAGAGATTTTAAACATAGAAAGTGAAATGTGAACTCCATTTAATGGCTGCATGGAGGCCACATGTGAGGCTGTCGGCTGTCCAGGGGAGCTCTGGGAGGGTGGCAAGAGGGGCCCGAGCTACTACATCCCTCAAAGGGGCTCATCCTTCTTCATGTACCTCAAGGGCTGGGCTGGCACATCCCACCCTGTCTGGATCATCCAGGTCCAGCATGGCCAAGGGGAGGTAAGGAAGGAGGAGCCTCTGGGTCCCACGGGCTTTTCCCCATCCCACTGTACCCCTCTCATGGGCACTCATGCCCTCAGGAGGACTCACTGCCAAGTACTGGCTGTTGCTGAACATCCCCTGCAAAGCAGGAGAGGGCAAAACAACCATTTCCATGGCTGACAGACAGCAAGGATGGACAGGGCAATGAGAACTCATAGTGCCTCCATGTGTTTGCACTTGCATCACCCTGGTCGCTCCCCACCTCAAACCCATGTCACCTGCTGGTGGCATCTTCGCTTTCAACTCTATTTATACCATCAATTCAATTTAAAACTTACTTAGCAGTGACCGCAGCTATTGCGTCATATTTATTTATAGCCCTTCACACTTGCTTCTGTTCACTCTGCTGGTTATTTCAGTCACATTTCTTGTCCCTTACATAAAGGTTTGGGAACAGCTGTGCTGGAGCAGATCAAAGGCCTGGGGAGCCCCACATCGCCTCTCAAATCTGAGCCAGCAACAGGAACTGGGAAAGGAGGGATGAAGTAAGTGTGCAAGGATGCTCCTGGCAGTGAAAGGGTGAGGCACAGCTCCGGGTCAGCCCCCTGCAGCCCCCCAGGACCTCCCTGAACCACTCTAATCTCTTTTGCAATGCAGTTACACTTCTGACCTCCCCACTGCCCCACCACAAACGTCACATTTCATGGTGCCCCGGGTGAAACGGGACTGCAACCACGGTGTGCATTCCCCTGGGGCCGTGGGGGACCAGCTGGTGGTGGCAGGGATCCCTTGTGATCAAGGGAGATAATAATAATTATAGAGAGTAACTGCTGAATTCCTAGAAATGCCTTAGAATCAGGGATTTCTGTGCTTGCCCATGGCTCAGGGAGCAGGTAGGAGCATGGTGGGTCCCAGCCTCTGCCCTTTGTGGGGGGATGATGTGGAATAGCCAAAGGCATTGGGAGGTCCTCTGCCCCAGAGGCCTGAACTGAGGCGGTGGATGAGCTCCTACATGAGTGATGGGGTGCAGAGATGGTCCTGGCTCCAGCCCAGCAGTGGGTGCTTTTGCTCAGAGCCCTAAGGCAAGCGGGTTGTGGGGTGGGGAGAGCAGCTGTGCCTGCAGGAAGGTAAATGGGGCTCCTGAGAAGGACCTGGGCATGTGAAGAATCACCATTAAAGCAAGTGTCTGTGGAAAGCCTGACTTCTGGACACAGTTGTTTCATACAATGACAAAGACCATCAAAAGGAGGGGAGACAGGCAGAAAGGAAAGCATAATTGGATGTTTTGGTAATCCTTTTCTGAAGGAGACTCAATGGCTCGTCCGACCGGAACGGGGCAAAGGCTCATCCTCCCGGAGCAGCTCTGCGGGAGGGCTGGGAAAGCCACTACCCCATCGAGGGAGGCAGGCAGGCAGCAGCGTCCCCTCTGGCATGGCCAGCACTGCCAGTCTGGGGCATCCCACCTCCTGTCCTCTCCCTGGCAAAGGGCAGCAGGTCCGGGTGGGTGAGGAACGGGCACAGCAGCTGCTGGGCAGGAAAGGGAATGGTGGGGCTGTCCCATGGCTGCTGCAGCTGCTGCCCAGTGCACACCATCACCAGGGTTGTCCCCTTTGGACAAATCTCAAGCCTTGTGCTTGACTTATTGGGTCATGGACAGGCTGAGGTGTCCCTACACCTCGCTTGGGTGCCACGTGCCTCCACCTCGACTCAGAACCTCGTCCCTGCTCAGGGTGATGTGGTTGACGGAGTCTAAACCCTTTGCTGCAGGATGGAAAACTCATTTTTCTGTGCTTTACCAGCCTGGCCAGGTGTTATCCTGAGGGAGAAGAGCCTGAAGAGTGCAAGTGGGGACAGCACCGGGGCAAGGCACTGCTGGCTGCTGGCTGGGCATGGAGGGGAGGCAGGACGGTGGCAGAGGGAGGTTCTGGTGCTCTCCCGAGCTGCCTGGGGTGCTCTCCCCACCTCTCCATCAGGGTTTCAATCGACGTGGAGAAACCCGTGGCAAAGTCAGTCCCGCTTCCCCCCACTCTCCCGTGAAACTGGATCTATTTCCTGGGATTACACGCAGCACCTTAAAGAAAATATTTACAGAATTTATATTCACATCCCGTTCGCCCTCTTCTCAGGGGGCTCTCCCGTGCCCTCCCTCCCTCCAGCTCGCACTTCATCTCCCCCGCGCCTCCTCCCTCTCGCCTTCCCCCCCGTCCTGCCACAATACCCGCCTTTGTGAGAGGAACAATGTTTACTCTCCATCGAGGATGGGGGGATTGGAAATGAAAAGGGCTGCCTCCCCCTCGCCCCGGCCCCGGGCTGCACTCGGTGGCGGGAGAAGGAGGAATTCCTGCAGGAATGCCGATGGCGACGGCAGGCGAGAAGACAGCCCAGACGAGGGGATAAATATTCATGTTGGAGGAGAGAGGGAGGAAAGAAAGAGACAGAAGGGCCTGGGGACCGGTATAATCCAGGGTCCGTCATTTTTCTCTGTGGCTTAAGGGCGTGTTGGAAATTCCCCGCTGCCCCCTCTGGGTTCACAGGTCCGTGATGCAGAACGGGTGCAGCTTTCTCTTGGCCTAAAGCAGGAGATGAAAGGCATGTCTGGGTCGGGGAGGGCTGTACAGCAGCCCCAGGAGCGGACAAGGGGATCTGGGGCTCGGAGGCGAGGGCTGTGGGAGCCAGCATGTGGCTGCAATTACGGGGATGCTTGCGAGGATGGTGCGCTCGAGCACTGGAAATGCATCGCTTTCCCTTCCTGCCCTTCCCTGCCGCTGGCTGCCTTTCCCCTCCAGGAGCCAAGATTTCCCCTGCTGCTCCTTGCTGGGAAGCCATCCAGCTGGAAAAGGGGAGCGCTGGAGGGAGGGCTGCCCTGCAGCTGCGGTGGGTGATGGGGATGGGGACCCCAGCCCGGGCACCCCGAGGAGCGGTAGCAGGTCTTTAACTTAGTCAAAAATGCAACCTTTTTCTTTTTCTCTCAAGGTATAAACTTTGAAAGCTGGAGAAGCTTTTCTTACGGGATGGCTTTGCCACCTTCAGTGCCCTCTGCCGTCCAGCTTCCAGGGCTGGGTGACAGCTGGAGTCAGGCGCTGTCGCTCTTTCCCACTGCAGCTCTGGCCCTCTGCCAGCTTTCCTAAGCCTTTCCCCATGTGAAAAGGGGGCTGGTCAGAGCCCACAGAGCTTGCAAGGGCATTTCAGAGACCCCCAATGCCTGTGGGAGGCCTGGTGGGGCAGGAAGAACATGTGGGGTTGGCACCAATGCAACGATGGGCTTTGGAGCCAGCCCTAGTCAAGAGGCCAGGAGCCATCTCCAGAGGTGAATATGGAGCTTCACACAAGCCTCTTTGTGTTTCCTAAAAAACCCCAGTGTCTAAATATAGCAAGTACTTGGGCATTTTACTCTGGGAAGGGAAAACAGCTCCAGTGCCAAGAGAGATCCTCTTCTGTTTGCACAGTGTGAGGGCTGCATGTCCTCTGCCTGCACCCATCGAGGGGGGTCTGTGCTGACAGGGGCTGGCTCACCCTGAGCTCTGCCTGTCCCTCGGGGAGCTCGTCCAGCAGGCCTGGGTGATGCCAGAAATCCTGCACCGTGCTTTGGGCATCGAGTCCAACTGATGCATGAGCACGCTGAAAGGCTCTGCTCTCTCCTGGAAGCAGCACAACTCTCTTCCCAGTTTGTTCCAAGAAAAGGAAAAAAAACTATTTGCTGCTTAATTCAGGGCTAAGGCAGGAAATCATCATTCCCAGGGCCTCCTCTCCTCACTGATCAGGACAGTCTAGTTGGGTACCACATCCTCCTACCCCAGCAAGAGAGAAGCCTTAGGAAAAGGCTTTCATTGGGATATTCCATTCACTTAAATACTCTCACCAGTCTCCAAAAAGGAGATTTGAGCAAGAGGACCCATACCCTGGTCCATCTGTGTCACAGGCAAGAGCCCCAGCAGCTCTCTGAGCACCCTTTATTTTCTGCCTGACAAGTGGGAGGATGCAGTTATCCATCTTCTCCCTGATTCCCAATCTGATAGGTACAATGGGAATGCTCAACCCACCCAAAAATACTTTCTTCACCTCATTTCCAGATGCTATGCTAGAGGAAAAGCAGACTGTGCTGTTTATTGCTTATCGGATTTAACCCTGCTCTCCAGGCAATCCAGGCCCTCACCCATCCTCAGGCTGCTGGGAGCAGCCAAGCACCATCACAGGAATCCATCCGTGCTGCAGCTTGTGCTCATCCCCTCTGCGTCCCCTGCTCTGGAGGCGATGGCGTGTCCCTCTTGGCTCATCATTCCCTGTCACCACCAGGGGCTGTGGGTGGTCTGGACAACCCACCTTTGCCCCAGCCTTTGCTCCCCAAATCAAGGAAAACAAATGTGTGGCACGGCAGGGGCTCTGCGCTCACAGGGCTCTCCGCCTCGCTGCCTTCCCAGCTGCTCTTCCCCTGTGTTCTCCTTCCAAGCAGGATGCTGGAGGTCCAGGCAGCTCCATGCCATCACACCCGGCACCTGGGCACACCCCTTGGGCTGGGCTGGGCGGTGGGTGACCGCAGGGAACAGAGAGAACAGGGCTCTGCTCCGGGCCAAAACACCTCCCGAGCTCTTGGAGCGCCTGCAGCATTCCCAGGCTGTGCAGGACTCGGAGGCGAGCACACGGCTCTGCAGCAGGGGCTGGGAGGCTTTGCCTCCCTCTCTGAACTGTTCTCCTGCCATTCCCAGCCGTGCAGAGCTGCAGCTACCGGCGGCTCAGCAGCACAGCGGGGCCGTGGCGATACCGGCGAGTCGGGATGGAGACACCCGGGGAAACTCTGACTGGGAGTGAGCATCCTCCTGGCGGGGGGAGGCCTGGATCTCCGAGCTGCTCCAGGAGCAGTGCTTGGCTCACATGGATCACCCAGCACCAGCTCCTGCTTTCCCAAGGCTGCCAGGCTGGAGGCGTGTGAGGCTCTGCAAATGTCACCTGCCACAGAAGGGCCACCATTGTCACCCCCAAAATCTGCAGGGATCAGGTTTTGCACAGGGAAAAGGTGTCCCAGAATGTGCGTAGAACAGTTGGGCTTCTCTCCCTGGGTCTACTGGAGGAGGCTTTAATGGAGAGCAGGAGTGAGTTAAAGGGTGGAAAGAGGCCCTGGATTTCTCTGGGAACACAGAGAGGATTAAAAGCTCTGGTCGCTATATTGCTTTTTCTATTTCCTTTCTCCTTTTTTTTTTTTTTATTTTTTCCTTACGGTATTATTTGATGGTTAGAAAAAAAAATCTGGAAACATAGCTGCATAAATTGCTGTTATTTCCGGCTATCCCTACAGAGCCTGGCTCTCTCCTCTCCAGATGGACTGGCTTAGGGAGCCTCCAGCTCCAGCAAGGCTCCCAGGGGCCCAAAGCTGCCCTCTTTTCATTTGCCATCTTGAATTTTGCTCCCACCGCCCGTGCTGGCAGTGGGAAGCCACCCTGCTCCCTGAGCCAGGTAACAGAGGCAGCTGGACTCCACAGGCCCCTGAGCCTGGCTGGGAGCACTGGGAAACTGCTGACAGTACTTTAGTGAGTGTCCCTGCTCCGCTTTGCAAAGACCAAACCTCCTCAAGGTCTGCCTTCCCCTCACCATGGGTGTTACAGGGGTGTTTGTGCCAGTTTATCCTTCCCCAGGGACAGCATTCCTCCTTGTGGATGTGCAGTAGGGGCCAGTCTCTCCTAAGCAAGAAGCAATAGGACAAGAGAAAATGACCTCAACTTGTGCCAGGGGAGGTTTAGATTGGAGATCAGGAAAAAGTTCTTCATGTAAAGGTTTGTTCAGCCCTGGCACAGGCTGCCCAGGGCAGTGGTGGAGGCACCATCCCTGGAGGGATTTAAAAGATGTGTGGATGTGGCCCTTGGGGATATGGTTTAGTGGTGGCCTTGGCAGTGCTGGGTTAGCGGTGTCTGGGTCTGATGTCTATGTCACTTGGTGATCTTGCAGGTTTTTCCAACAGGAGTGATTCCATGTGTCCATGATGCCCTGGGGACCAGCAGGCAGGGCAGGCACAGGGTCAGGGGGGCAGGATGGGAGAGGAAGGATCCTCTGGCAGTGACCTGGTGATCAGTGCCCAGCTGGAAGGAAGAGACCTGCCAGTATCAAGTCATTCCCAGTAATCCCACAGCTCTTTGCCTGACTGAAGAGCAGCACCAGCCCCAAGGTGACTTGTCCCTCACCACGGAGAGCTGCTCCACAGCCCTGCTCTGCTGGCTCCTGCCCCATGGCCAGCAGAGCACGCAAAAATTCCTCAAGTGCAGGAGCCACTACGTGTTCAACCTCATATGTGTGGAAAAATATGTATATGTTCCATATGCACAAGAAAGAGGCCTTGAAAACTGGGAGGATGTGATGATCAATAAATTATAGCTTGGATAATATTTTCCACCATCACCAAATAAATCAGATCTTATTTTCCCCCTACGTCCACAGATTTAATGGCAGCAACAGTGCCCTTGGTGGTCGTAAAACTCCGTCCTCCTCCTGAAGGGCCTCCCAAACAATTTGTCATTTGGCTGTTGCTTGTTTGCTTTAAAATTAGCTGGTCCAGACATTTAATAGCCCAGGAGCTAAGAAATCCATCAACATATCCCAGCTCCCAACTATCTCTGTGTGCACTCCTAGGCTGCATCGCAGCATGGTGGGGGAAGGAGGAATGGGGAGGGAGCAAGCTGTGGAGTCAAGGATCATGTGGGATATTTTTCATCTGAGCTTTAAGATCACCTTTCCTATTTCCACTTCTATCTTTCTTCCCATCTTTGCTTTCCCCCCTACGGTCACATCACCTCTCCAGCTGCCATGAGCAATACTCTCCTTCCAGCCGAAGTGAGCAAGTCAGGAGCTGACCCTTTCTCATAGGTGTAAACACTGCCTTGTTAAAAGGGGATAATTACCGGGGTCTAGTTAACCCTGGTGTAAAATCAAAGTGAATAGAGCCCTGCTGAGACTTCCAACCATGTGGACCCTGACGCCTGGGCTCTAGGGTAAACAGCCAAGGCCTCACTGCTTGTCAGCTCAGTGCATTCAGTGGAAAGTTAACTTCTCCCTGAAAGAGAAATGCTGTCTTTTGGGTTGATTTATACCCCCCAGACACAGGACCAGCTGAGGGGTGAGCCCTTTACCCATCAGAGAGCCTTGCCAGGAGTTTCTTGGGTGCCCTGTTGTGAATGAGCAGGGGTTGAGCTGTGGGGGTAAGCTGTGTGTCAGTGGACAGACAGACAGTAACCACTGCAGGATGCTGCATTTTCAGCCCCGGTGCCCTTGCACCCTGTGACAGTCCTGGGGTCCCAGGAGAGACAAACCCAGGGTTGCACACAGCAGCTGGGAGGGTGCCATTCTCCCTGTTCCTAGGAGGAGCTTGCGTATCACCATCACAGAGAGGTTCCTTTGCAGTTGGAGGCCTCCCATGGAAGCTGAAGGGCTGATGTGGCATTTCTGGCATCTGCTGTCTCAGTGCTGCCCTGACCTGCATCCCCACAGTGCCCCGCTTCCCTGGATCGTGGGCAAAGGATGGCAGCAAAGAAGCTCCAAAACTTTTCTCAGGTGGCAGGAAGGCATGCACAAGAGGTAGGGGTGGAGGCCAGCCCTTTCCCGTGTATCCTTCCCAGCAGAGCCCACTCTAGCATCCACAAATGGAGGAGCTGCTGCCAAGGCATGCTCTGCTGGGTGGGGAACAGGGGCAGCATCCCCAGGTGGGATGTCCTGGACAAACCACAGAGCAGCCAGTCCCACCTCCCCCATCCCAGAACACCTGAGGGCCATTTCCAGGCCAGCAGGCAGGAGCAGACACCCACCAGGCTCCCCCAGCCATACTGAGAGCCAAACCAAGCCCCTCATGTTATTTTTTCCTATTTGACCAGTGGGGCCAGTCATGGGCAGCTCCAGTAATTCAACCTGAAATGCCAAGAATCCTATTTCTGCCTCTCTGCTCACTCTCCAAGCTCTGCCCATGACCTCAGAGCGAGATAAACCATCTTTGGGTGAGCCTGGGCTGTGAGCAAGGCCCATGGGCTTGGAGCTGGCTGCAGAGAGAGGGGCTCTGGAGGCACCGAGCTGAAGGCATTTTGATTGCTTCCAGGATTACTACCCAGCATGTTTATTCCTCCAGCGAGGAGGACTTCATAACTCAGGGACTCCTGACAATGTATACATATTGAAATCTTATAAGAGTAATGACCATATCCAATGATATTTCGTTCTCATCTTGCCAATGTAAACAACTCGCTGGACTTACCGAGTTGCATTGGGTCATCCTGAATAATAAGGCTTGCATGTTCCATTTATTACCTTGAAAATCCTTTCTCATTGTATTATATATATATATATGTATCTAAACGTAGTATGTTCAAATGAAAACCAGATACAGCTGCAAAGGAATTTGAAATATGAGGCTGAGAGTACAAGAAGCGGCAAAAAGGTCCTCTGCTAATAGGAAAAGCCAAGTCGTCCGGGGCTGCGGAAATCAGGGAAGGTCAGGTGTGAGCTGTGCACAGGGCTGGGCTCCGGCTGCATCTCTGCAGACAGTCTCATGTTTAAGGAATTCCAGTAAGTAACTGGTGAGGCTGCCTATACTGGCAGGACGTGGGGAGGGATCCTGGCGTCTGGATCTGCTTTGATGTCCCCGTCGGTGCCGAGGTCTCTTTGCATGGCTGCAGACCGTCGGTGGGGTCAGACAGTGTGACTCCAGAGGGCATCTCCAGACCTTCTCAAAAACCTTTGTTTGGGATCCAGAAAGTCTCCCACAGCATCAGCAGGCAAGAAACTGTCAGCACCTTGAAAAAATTAATCCACAGCAGGGTGAGGCAGGAGTCCCGGCTGCCCCTGGTATGGGGGTGAGGGGCGAGTCTGGAATGAACCCAGACAGCCTTGCCAGCAGAAAATGTCAAAGCCTTCCTTGGAGCCATGACGGATTCATGGTGGGGTTTTGGAGAAGAACAGTGGCCCCTGTATTTCACTGATAATGCCCTTGTACAGCATGAACAAGGCAGAGAACTAATTCTCAGGATCTGGAGCTGTACACAATCTTTGCCAAAACTCCCTCTCCCTGGAATGTGGCAGGGAGGTGAGCATCTCCGCAGTGATTCCCAGCCCCAGCCTGCTGGGATGCAGTTTATCATGCTTGTCTATTCAGGAGAGGCAAAATGACATGGTCCTGCAGTGCAGAACACACCTTTCACAGCTTTGCTTTCGCTATTCTTCCTTTTTAAAGAACATTCCTTGGCAAAATTAGGAGGAAATGGATCTCACAGATGCAAAGAACTTGCATGGCTGGAGTGGTGCATACCAAGACAAACTTGGGGCTGGGACACCCTCTCTGGACACTTCACGCCTTGCCTTGGCTTGCTGATGCCTGCAGGGCTCATGGCTGTTGTCTCAGTAGGGACAAGGAGGAGAAATCTGAGGGTGGAGTAGACAAATCCCATCCCTGGAAGTGTTCAAGCTCAGGTCCAGCGGGGTTTGAGCAACTTGTTCTAGTGGAAGGTGTCCCTGCCCATGGCAGGGGGGGTGGAATAGCTGGTCTTTAAGGTCCCTCCCAACCCAAAGCCTTCTGTGATGCTGTGATTCTATGAAATACAACTTGTGCCAGCCCTTGTGCCTTTGCCATCTTTCTCTGTGAATATTGCCATAGAAATCCCCAAAATGGGGGTGAGGCAGGAAAATCTGACCCATGTTCTGCTTGATTAAAACCCTGCTTTCAGATCAAGAGCAGGTGAGAGCCACAGCGCCCGTGCCACGGGGAAGGTGTCCTGCAGCCAGACGTCACCCAAGCCAGCTGAAGCCAGAGAGAGCCAGCACTTGGCCACAGCAAGGATCCTGGTGGGACAGAGCTGGCAGCAGGACAGCAGGAGCACCCAGCAAGGATACTTCAGGTCAGTGGGGAAGTGCAGGAGGATCAGCGTGTGGGAAGCTGGAGCAGCTCTGCCGGCTCTCCCCATGGTTCTGGCCAGCACTGCCAAGTGCTTCACTTGCATGAACACCAAGAGTAAAAACAAAATGACATTCATTAGATGTTTTAAGGAGTGTTCAGGCATGTAATCCTCCTGGAATGAGGCAGCCATAACAAGTTACTGTAGTTATTGATGGTCATGTCAGTTAGCCTTTTCCAAGGATTAATCACCATCCTGCTCCTGCCCTACAGGATGTTTTTATCTCCGTTTTCTCCCAGTGTTGCAGCATGCAAAGCTGACTGGGCTGACCAGTGTGGCTTCCGAATCGGCGGTGGGGGGGGGGGGCAAGGGAAGAGAGTTAGCTCACACTTAGATCCTAAATATTTTACAGTTTGGAAGAGCACAGCATTTAGAGGCATTGCTGGGGCAGAGCTGCAACATGTCCAGGTTTCACCATGGAGAGTCTGAATTTAAAAGTCCCTGTCCCTGGAGTCTGGTGTGCAAAATGACAACCCCAAGGCAGTTTGCAGCCTTCAGGAGGGACACTGCCCCAAGAGATGTCTTGCTTTGACTACCACTGCTGTTAGACATTCATCTAAGGCATCATCCAGCGAGGCAGAGGCAGAATTCCACATATCCAAGAGGACTGCAAACAAGGTTTTAGCATTAACAAAAACACCTGAAAATAATTATTTGTTTGCTTTGTTCTGAATAAAAGGGGGATCTGGGGGTGTGACTGGACCATTGCTGAGCTCAGCATGGGAAGAGCACAACACTAGAGTGACCCAAGCATCAAGTGCCAGAATTTTCCCAAAACTGAGACTGGCTTGAAGAGTCATTGAGTTTGGGCAGTCTCAGAAGCTGAGGCCCACATGTGCAGGGGGTAACATCCCAGCCACAAGTCCAGAAGTGGCACACAACAGCTGAGGACCCCAGGACAGACAGTGCTATCCCAAAATCTACCCAGGCCAGAGAGAGGAAGCAGAGCAGAAGGAAACATCAATCTGCTCACATGCAGGAGAAAGATCCCGGCGTGCTTGGCTTGAAGGGTGCAAACAAGTCCAGGATCTTCAGCTGCTCTTTGGAGCATCCCCAGAGAGCTTGGCCATGGCCCAGAAAGAGCTCTGTGGCTGTGGCCAGAGGCAGGGTCCCATGGTGGAGGTGTACAGTGCTCACAGAGCCAGCCTGTATCTGTCCCTGGATGCTTTCTTGCAAAACCTGGCAGATCTTGGTGTGCAGCTGACTTGTTAATTGGAAACGAGTGACTCCAGGAGGTCCTGACCTCCGGCGTTTGGTCAGACCCCATTGCCTGCAAATGCTGCAGAGCGGTGGCTGCTCAGGGAGGAGGGGCTGCCTCTTGTCTATCTGCTGGCCAGTGCATCCAGGGCCAGGATTTGTGTTCCTTGGCAGTGCCAGCATAGCCAAACCTTCTGCTGGAGCTGGATTTGGCCGCTTGCCCCAGGCATTTGCATTGGCACTCCTTAGCTCACCCCTCCTGCTACATGGGATGGTCCTAGAGCTCATTTTCACTGCAACCTTAATGCTGGCAGTGTGGAGTCTGAAAAAGGCTTTCAGGAGAGCCAAAATCCCCCAAATATCTCAACTTCCCAGCTGCCCTTCTGTTGGGAGCAGAGATTTGCCCCCGATCTCTTTTGCATCTACGCACATCACTTTCCTGATGCCTGCAGGGACACAGAGGTGTTTCTTGCCTTCCTGATGCTCAGATCCCTGCCTGCCTGGAGCAGCAGCAGATGGATGCAGGGCTGTCCCTCTCTGATCCCTGCTCGTGTCCCATCACTGGCTCAGTGACTTTGAAACCCAAGTATTTCTTGAAATTACTGTCCCAACGGCAAGGAAGAGTGAGAGACAATCATCAGCTCCAGCAGGAAATCCGCCCGCTCATTACAGCAGCTCCCACGGCATGTGTTAGAACCAAGGCTGGAAAAATGCAGCAGAGCAGAGGAATTAGCATTAATCAAGCCTAATCCCCCAAGGGAATAGCCCCTATGTGTGGCACAGGGTGTGCTGCATCCCAGACAGGCTGGTGGGTCCTGGGCAGCCCCTGCCCGAGGGGACCCTGGTGACTTCCCAGCGTTGCCCCGGAGAGCAGTGACCTCTGACGTGCGCTCTTCTTTTCCCCTCCTCCTCGGCGCCTTTGACAGACCTGCCCCCTGCCTGCTTTCCAGAGGTTTCCCAGGAGCTGATTAACCTCCCTGCCGAATGCCAGGACGAGTCAAACCGGGTTTGATTGGGCGTGTGTGGGGCTGCTTCGTTAGCCAGCCCACCGGGATCCCGCCGGGATGGAGGAGCCGCAGCTCTGGGAGCGCAGTGTCCGGCATGGACAATCCTTCCACCAGCACATCCCAGGAGGGGAAACCATTCCGGGAGAGGTGACCTGGCTCCATGCAAGAGCTTCAGCATGCTCTGCTCAGCTCAAAAGGGAGGTCTCCTGCTCCGTGCCTGGAGGCACGAGGTGTTTCACAGCTCTCTGGGCCATGGGAGCTGCCAGAAGCAGAAGAGCTGTGGGGACAGCTTTGCTCTGACCTGGTTGGATCTTCCCAGCTGTGCCTCGTGTGCTGCTTGGGAAGCAGTGGGAGAGCCAAGCCTCTCTTCTCCCAAGCCAAGGTCCACCTCGTCCAGCTCCAGTTTTTCTGTCCATCTCCAAAAACTGGTACTTGTTACAGCCACACTGGGGTAAATTCAACTTTTTTGTCAGCATCATTTCCTCTGGTTCAGCTAGGTGGGAAACTCTGCATTTTACAGCCCCTTGGCTTCCCATTCTAAAGGGGAAAAAAAAAAGAGAGAGAAAGAAAGGAAAAATACCCTTTAAATAGAACTTTCCATGCTGGAAGCACCTCTGGAAACACAGTAGAGGGAGAGCCATCAGCATGAATGATAGGTGCAGGCACAGCGGGGTGCAAGGGATGGGGAGCAGGACACAGCTTGTGGATTCATGGCTCATCCTCTGTTTTCCTTGTGGCATGACCACAATCTCCTTCTCCACCCATTGGCTCAACTCTCCCTGCCATGCTCTGCCCTCAGCTGGCAAGACCAAATCCAGAGTTCTTGTCCTGCTCAGAGCCATCCCAGGAACCTGGGAGCACTGCTGATTCCTTGCCATTTCGAAGGCATGTGCCACTCCAGTGCCCTCTGGATATAAGTTGCTCCATTACCACCCCTAAAGCAATGGCCTCAGCAGAGCCCCTTTCTCCAGGGATCTCCAAATGCCTCCTCCCCTGCCTCTAGTTCTGCTCGGCTTCTGGCTGCCCCCCGCCCCACCCCAGGTCAACCTCTCCATCTACTTCGCTCTTTCCCCAAGTTTGTTCAACAGGAGAACTCCCAGGATTATTTTTGTGGCCGGAGCAGCTGGTGGGAATGCGGGCTGCTTACAGCAGAAAAAGAGAAACAGGATGCTTGGCTCCTTTTTCCAGCTCCCTGGCCCCTGATAAAAGCTATGATTACCAGAGGAGACCACCAAGCCAGCCTTTAAAGTCCAGGCACAACTGGGAATACCCATTCAGCTGACAATGCTGTGGATGCAGAGTACCCTTCACCTGCTCGAGCTGGGAGCTGTGCAGAGCAGAAAGAGCCACGTGTGCTTGAGCACACCCTGGGCAAAGCTAGCCCGTGTCACCAGTGTCCCAGCAGCCGGACAGCTTTGCTCCAGTGAGCCCTGACCAGCAGCTTTTGGCTATATGGAGGAAAATCCTGGCTAGCCATGGTGGGAGATTGGTGTTCAGAGCTTTGTTACAGTGCCAAGCTGCAGGGGTGGGCATGTCCTCAACTAAATACAGCTGTTTGGGGGCAAGATCTCGACCCATCGGGACAGGAATAGGGAAGGGCCTCTCTGAGACAGGGAGGATGCTTAAGAACATGGATGTGTTGTGCACTGTAAAGCTCAGAGCTGGGCAGGTTTAGCCTTGCTCCAAATGGCAATACAGGCCAAGTAGCAGCAAATACAGCTCCACAGACCTTACTGCTGCACTGTCCAAGCAATTTACTAGTATTTGATACTCTTTTTTTTCATTTTTTCTCCTTCTGACTGTTAAGGAAACTTTCCTGTATCTTGCACACCAGGCTACCTGCACTCAATGTATTCCTCAGCATGTTATCCCCAGGGATCATTTTGTATACTGTAATGATTTATCTGTCTTGCTTAGCTGTGCCTTGTCAGATGCCATGGGTGCTGTTTCTCTGCTGGGATGGGATGAGTGTGACCCAGGCTGGAAGGAAGGCTGGGACAAGCCACTGGGATATCCCAGGGCCTTGGAAAGTTGGAGAAGACCTGAGGGGCTGAGGACATAGAGAAAAAGTTACACCATTTGCCCTGTTTTGTTCCTAAAAGATCTAAATGTTCTGGAGGCATGCTGGCTGCAGCCCTGCTGCTGGCCTTGCCCTCGTGCAGCCCCAGACATTAAATGTGTCACCAAATGCAAAGGTGGACAACGGTCAGCCCTGCCTGTGCCAGAGGACTGGTGACGCCCCGCTCTCCTGGAGCCCTGAGGGCCAAGCCTCAACATTTGGTTTCCATCATGCTCTGCACAGGTGAGGGTCAAAGGCTCAGACACTGGCAGAGGATGAGGGCAGCAGCAGTCAGAGCTCAGCTGCACGGAGCTCAAGGCTTCCGTCTGAGCTCATCTCCACGGAAAACATTTGGAGAGGACACGTCCAGTTCAGATTTGTCATGTGGAGCAGCTTGGCAGGTCCAACCCCCCTGGGGCCCTTTGCAAGTATTAACCAGTGGGTTAAACCAGCCCAGCCGCCGTTCTCGCTGCTGGGATGTGGATTCCTCAGCTGAACGCCGCCAAGAGGAGCAGAAAAAGCATGGCCTGTCCCTTTAAGTCCAAAATGATGAGTGTATTTCTGGAGGCTCTGGAAAAGAAGTCAAGACTATTGGCTTCTGCGTCACCAGCACCGGCCATTGATTCCCTGGAAATGTTTCATATTTGGCCAAACTGGCTGTTGACGGAATAGTTTCTGATTTAACACTCTCGGCTGCAGTTGGGAGCCAGCTGGGTCTTGTTAGCTCCGGAGAGACCGTCCTTCCCCTCGCCTGCTGCAGAAATACTTCCAGCACAGCCCCCTCCTCCTTATTCCCAGATTGACACTTAAGCCACTCTAACGAGATCTGCACAGGAATGAATCCTGGTTATTTCAGCCTTCAGCCAACTTGTATCATTATTATTATTTTACCTTTTGCTTTAATACAGGAAAATATGTGTGATGAGCAGCCCCAAACTGGTGTCTCCCCCATGTCCAGCCCAGCCCTCTGTGTGGAGCAGATGTGGGTGTCCTTGGGAGCTCCCAGCCTTGCACCAACACCTTCCCTGCCCACTCCTGTCAGACCCCCCGGTGTGCAAGGGGTCCTCCATGCATCTCCTCTCTGCTCATCCTCCCACCCTCTCTCTCCCAGCTTCTCATCCTCTCTGCTCTACTTGCTCCCTCTCTATTTAGTCTGTGTGTTCAAAACAGCACAAAAGCTCTTACAGCTCCCCGGGCTGTGACCCAAACAGTAAAGAATGTTTATGTGCTGGTCGTCTTCCATTTCTGTGTATTCATATTGCACACACAGGCTCATGCACTCACACACGGCGTTCCTGGTGCCTCCGCGGGCTGCCAGCCAAGGGAGCCCAGCCAAAGTAAAGGCATCTGGGCCCTTCTGGAGAAGGCAGGAAAAGAAGAAAGAAAAATACAAAAGCAAAAAGGATTTGGAGACAAGCAGCTCCTCCAGCCTGTGCCCCTGCAGCTGCCGTGGATGGGGCCAGGGAGTCCTGTATAGACGGGGCTTTGCCAGGCTGTGCCTGTCCCTGCAATTCCCCCATGTCCCTTGTCACCCACCCAGCATTCCCCATGGGACTGGGGCAGGTGAAGGAAGCTTGGTGTGAGCCACAGGCTCATACAGAGAGGGGCTGGATATGCAGAAATTGAGGGTCTGGCTTTGGATAGGGCTGCTTGCCAGAAGGGTGCGGCACGCTGTTGGAGTCCCCCTCACCACAAAACATCCAGCAGTCAGTCACCACTGAGATGCTGAATCCCTAAAACCATGCTGGGATATCAGGGATGGCAGCCCATTTAAGATCTCTGAAATTGGACCCGGGGAATGGATGAGGTTCTGTCCCCTCAGCGACTGAGGCCACACAAGAGCCTGAACACCACTGGCCTATGGGCTGTCCAGCAGGGCTGAGGGAAGAGCTGCTTTGAGCAGCTGTGAATCCCGGCTGGTCTGTGCACACAGAGATGGCTGCCTGTGGTCAGAGGCAGGATGGTCCTTACTGCCTCTAAGTCACCTGGGGATGTTGCTAAAAAGGGGCAAAATGAGGCATAGTGGGTGGGCCAAGAGGGCCAGGAGTTTCTGCTGGCTCTTGCAGAAGCCTCCTGGGTGCTGGGGTGAGATGCTGGGTGGGACAGCTCTACAGAGCCAACTGGGAAGGTCAGGTCTTTGGCTGAGCTCATCCTGCTCCTCTCCAGGGTCCTAAAAGCAAGGAGACACACACATGGCACCACCTGCACCTGCAGGCTGTGATTCAGGGATGGGGCAAGAGAAGCCTTGCTCATCCACGTGGTGAAGACGCCGCCTTATCCAAGACACACTGCCCAGGCTGATCTCTGCTGTGCTGCTCTGGGCTCAAAGGCAGCTGGGCTTTCCTCTGCAGGACACACAGCCTGTCCATGACCCCTGTGAAGGGCGAAAGCTGCTTAGTGCCAGTGAAGACACTGAGGCTGCTGCCAGATGCTGTGAAGGCTTCATGCGTTGCACAGTTTTTAACCCCAGCAATCTGATGGGCACTGAATTTCCTTCTCATCTTCCAGAAAAATGACCTCCCAGAGGTCTTGGCAGGGGTTAACTCTGTACAAAGTAGTCACGCAATGGGGAGGGCTTGTTCCAAGCACTGAATAACTTGCAGAAGTAATGCATTTGTTCCTCATTAGGATAATTGCCCCATCACTTTTCTCTGTGGCATTGGCCAACCTAACTTACAAACGTCTGAAAACACCAGCTAAAGTATGACCAAATTTAGGAGCTGAGTCGAGTAATATATTGCCTTGATTTGCCCTAAAACATGAATTGGCTGGGAGTCCTCCCACATATTGCATTTCCAGGGAACATAAGGAACCCATTGTGTAATTAGTGGTAGTATTTTCAACATGCTGCTTTGGCCATGCTCTGCCCTCCTCTCTTGAGCTACTGCACCTCTTGGGACCCCCAGGCTGTGGATGTGAGTGGGTGGTGGGGAGTATAGGATGTGTCTGCCACAAACGTGTTGAGGATGGTTATGGCAAAGCAGGAGATAAGGGCTTGCCTGCTCCTTCATCCCTCTAGAATCCAGTTTGGGGCTGGCCAGAGTGGGGATGTGTCTGGCCATAACCCATTTGATGGCCAGGAAAAACCTGGGCACAGGGTGAGGTTCTGAGTTGGAGGATCCAGCTCAGAGCCATTGCTGCCTGCCTGCAGTTGTCAGCCATCATTGGGATCTCCCCAGCAATGGGATACCCTCGCTGGGAGGTTGGCACAGCAGCAGAAATCCTGCCCCAAAGGCTGCAGGGAGGGAGTGAAGCTGAGCCAGAGCTGGGCTGCGAGTCCTACCCTGTGCCTTCCTGCCTTCCCATACCCTGATCCCCAACCCTCATGAGGGCTGGCTGGAAGGACTCCCCACGGTCCCCCACAGGAGATCTCATGGATCCTTTTACACCTGGACTGAGTCTGGCTGCCCCACCCTCCCCACTTGACTTGTAAGAGATGATGCTGAACCTTGCCTACCTCAGCAGGGCACCGAGTGCCCCTTGCTTTGGCTCTCCACTCTTCCATCATGTGGGTGTTTCCTTCTCCCTTCCCAAGCTGCTTTGAGCAGACCAGGCCCTAAGAAGTGGTGACCCCGGAGGATCTGGCACTTGGATGAGCTGAGTGCCTGGTGTGACCAAGAAGAACAACCTCCAGGACATCAGCTTTCCCCATCTTGGTTTAAGCTCATGTCTGACAACCCTCCCTTCTCTTTTCCTTGTGAATCACCTCTTTACCATGCAAGGGACCATGTGTGAAGGCCACACCTGGAGCTGGAGCGCTCAAGGCAGGGCCTCGGAGGGCAGTACCCTCTCCCTGCCACACACCAGTGTGCCCAGCACAGCCAGCTTGCAGATGTGATCTCTTGTTTGCAAAGTGCCCAGATACCTCTTCCACGCTCCTCTTTCCTCTCTGAATGCCACATGAGGCTTCATTCCCCCAAGGGTGTTAACATTTGAATGTATTGGAGAAATCTTTTTGCACTGTAAAAATAACTGATGGTTAAACCTGGAAGTTAGTTCAGTCTCCTCCATGTCCCGTCACTGCCAGTCCAGGAGCTGGCCAGAAAACACGAAAGAGTGCTTCCCTCCTCCCTTGGCTGTTTGTTGTCAGACTCATGTGTTCACCTCTCACACCTCATCTCAAAATGTTTTCCTCCCTTGTGACTTTTGGAAGCTCTTGGAGGGGTCAGGTGTTGCTGCCCTGGTTAAGCAGGGTAGGGACAGTTCCCTCTTTCCCACCCACTGTCCTCCCACAGAAGAAGGGTTAACAGCAGAAACACTGGTCAAAGCAGGAAAACAAACTAAGAGAAGACTGTCTGTGTGCCAGGACATCCATTCAGAACAATTAGCTGGCCTGTGGGGAGCCCTGCTCTGCTAAAGGCATACATTTCCCTTCTGTATGGATTTTCCACCTAATCTCCACATTTTACATGAACATGCTGGGGGGGAGGGCCTGGGATGAAGTGTTCATTCATTTCCCCTGCCCAGCTTTGTTTCCACACCTTCCACAGGCTGTCTCCTGGGCTGGGGATGCCTTTGTATCCACTCTCCCCTCCCCTCTCACCACTCCACCAGGCTCTGTCCCATGGCAGTGAGGGCAATACAGCTCTGATAAACACCACATTTCTGGCAAGGCTGTCTGTGCACATGTATGGCTTCCTCATAGGAAGAAAAGGGAAAGAAAAAGGAAAAAGAGAGAAGAAGAGTCCCTTTCTTTTATAAAACCATGGAAACCTCCTCATTCGTGGGAGCAGATGGCTTTCCAATTGACTCCGTGGCCGAGGCCTCCTTCATGTGCACAGCAGAGCCCCAGAGCCTGCCTTGTGCTGCTTTGCAAAGAGGAGAGAGAAAACCAAATCACTGAGACAAGCACGTGACTGCAATGCAAAGCAAAACCAGCTCTGCAAAAGCCTTGCTGCAGATAAAATAAAATAATAAAAAGCTGCCAGGACTCAGAGGTCCCAGCCTGGCTGGTCAGTGATGTCGGGGCAGGGTCAGTGCTCCTCCACAGGTGCAGATCTGTCACTGCCCCCCTGACCTTCCCTCCTCCTTGGAGCTGTGGCTCAGCTTGTGTCCCATGGCGTGTTATAGGGTTGGTATTGACTCTCCAGCTCTTTCCTTCTGTCATCAGGTAGCAGTTCCATTTTCTCCCCAGGGGAGCCAGCCCTGGGCGTTCCCTTCTTGCTGCTCTCCAGAAAGAAAGCCTCTTGCTTTCAGTCCAAGTACATCCCTTTAAGTCTCCCTCCTGGATCTGAGCACTTAATAAGTCTTAGCATTTCATTAGCAGATGCTAATAGTGATGGCACAGGGCCACATACTTTGAATTCAAATCCTCCTTGGCTTAGCATGCACCACTCATCCCCCTGTCCACCTAGCAGCTAGGATCCAGACGTCTGCTGCATCCCTGCTTGGAGCTCTTCCTATCAAATGGGTGAGCAGCCAGTGTTTCCAGATAATTGCAGTGCTGGAGAGGGGGGACACTGATCCTGTGGCACCAAGACCTTCTGTGAAGGAAGGGGAAACCACCAGGCCTCAAAATGCCTTCAAAAACCTTCCCTTCAGCTTCCAGCAGGGAAGTGAACCTCAGCAAGGAAGGCAAGAACTCAGCTGGAAAACATCAATGACAGCACAGAAACTGGTCCAGAAGGATGTGTGGGCTGGTCCCATTGGTGTTTACTGAGCTGTTCCCACAGGCTCAAGGGGAAGGTGACAGTCTCTTTCCTCAGATGCTTTTCCTCTTCACTTCCAAGTCCAAAATGTTTCTGCCTGAGGAAACCTTTGTCTGGTTCATTCCTCCTAGCTGTCATCCTGCCCAAGTTTTTCTCACAGCAGGGAAAGCACAAAATGGGCGCTGGGAAATCAAGACATGATCAGTCCCTTAATTCCCTTTAGCTTCCAATCTTCAGTCGCTGGTTAATCAGAATTCCCAAACTATAATTCCATGTATGTGATGGTGATACCTACAGACAGTCCCAATGAGTCCCATGGGAGGACCACAGTGCTGCCAAGGACTATTCCTCATCTCAGCCTCACCAGTGAGTTCCTTCCTTTCTCTCACAGCTGAGCAAACCAGTGCTCAGTGACCCTTCTTGCTTTTGTCCCAAAATGAGATGTGGAACCTGAGACGAGCGCCCAGGATGACTAAAGCTGTACCAGAAAGGACAAGGAAGAGCAGAGCTCATGAGCCAGGAGCAATCCCATCTGCCATGGAGGCAGCTGCCCCCTCTGGGCAGCACGGAGAGCTGGCTGCTCCCCCGGTCCACAGAGGACCAAGCAGACGCCCTGAGCCCACGCTGCACATCTGGAAGTCAGATCCATTAAAACAAACCCTATTACATAACAACAGACATCTGGAGCCTGTTACCACTACAATTTTAGTAAAAATAGTTTTTTTGATATGATCTCTCCTAAGAATGTGGCAGAGGGGCTCAGAGCCAAAGTCTTCCAAGAATGGCTGTAACTGCTTTTCATAAAGCATCCCCCACCTCCTGTTTGGGGCAGGGTTGTTCCCTCGCCATGTACACACCGTGACTCCACACCGATGCTTGGAGACACAGAGGAAGGGTGAAGGCAGGTGCAGTGCTAGAGAAGAGAGATTCCTGGATGAATCCATAGAAAACAAACACAATTTGCTTTGGAGGTGCTTAGATACTCCAGGGATGGGTGAGTGGATGGATGGAGGGGAGGAAGGAGAGCCCTGATTTGCAGACAGCAGTGTCAGACCTGCTTTTCATAACAACCAGAATAAACAGCCACTTACTGGAGTGAGAAGTGCTGAGCTCCTGCAGCCTCTATGTCTCTGTTTTGCTGACTTTCTCTTGAGTCTTTGCCCTTGCAAGCACAGACACCACCCATTATCCTGGCTGTGCAGTCAGTCTCCAGGCCATGTCTCTGTCTCCCTCAGCTTCCATTATTTCCTTATTGCCAGTCAGACTCGCTGCCCTCCTCTGTCCATGGACCTCCCCCAGGCCCCCTTTCTGCACCTGGTGCCCATCAGCTCAGTTGGTCAGCTTGTGACCATCTCCCCTGTCCTTCCCCAAAGTCAGGACAATGATGGGATCAGGGCTTTCCTGCCAGCTGTTGTTTTCCACCTCTTTGCAGATTGCACCTCCAAGCACATCTCCTTCATCTGGTGGCTGCAACAGGATTGTCTATATCCATGGACCCTCTGGACTTTGGCTTTCTTTAACTCCCCTGGTCAGACATTGTTTCTCCTGAAGGCTCCACCCTGCCCATGAGCTCATCAGTGCTGAGCACCAGATCATGGTGAGCGCAGCAAGTGCTCATCTGGGAGAAGCAGAGGAAATCTTGAGCTGGCAGTGGCTCATTTGGCAGCTGCCGTGCTCCTGGAGCCAGCTCAGCAGCAGCACCATGGAAAGGCCCTGGAAGGTCACTTGGGCACATGCATTTGGTGTTAAATATTGAAGTGTTGTTGCTAAGGAGACCTCAGTGCTGCCAGCCAGGGCAAGGATAATTCAGATGCCAAGGCCAAGATCCTGCCAAGATCCTGTCTGAGCATTCACCAGTTGTTCCTTCCGTAGGTTTTTAATGGTGCAATTCCTGGCTTTCCCGAAGCTCCTCAGCTGGTCCAGGCCATGCCAACTGCCCAGAGCTGCCCCTGCAGCCAGGAAGGTTTTGCCTGGTGCTGTCAGATCTCAGGCAGCAGCAAGGAGGGGTTTGGCTGCCCAGACACCATCAGGCTGCTTCACAGTGCAGAGTTGGACCGGCACACAAGGAATGGAAACTCCCTTCCTTGCTGTTGATCTATCTGCAAGAAAGTGAGTTTTTTAAGGGAAGGGTGGAGCTGGCTCGAGATGGATCCTGGTTGCTGGAGTCAGGACACACACATAAGACTGGGTATTTTGTTCCTTCATTGATATGCCAGTCCTGAGGACCCCCAGTGAACGTGAAGAGGGTGTTGTGTGCTCCTCTCTCCAGAGCATGGCTGGAAAAGTCCTGGAACAAGGAGAAATGAGACATCTCACCCACCAACTGAAGGCTCCCCACCCTCCTGAACTCCTCCCTGGGTCATTTCCCAAAGCGGGAGGGCAAGGAGAAAGAGAGTGGATCTCCTCTTTGGACTGGAAGGGTAAATTTCAGTCTGGATTTTAGGAATTGTGTTGGCACAGTGCAGTGGAAGCTCTGCTTTCTGTACAGGGCCAGAGCTCAATATTAACACCTTTCATAGCCTCAGAGCAAGGCTGCACCATTTCCTTCCACATCAGACTATAAAAGACACAAGTTCAAACTCAAACTCTCAATTTTTTTGCCCTTTTTACCAGGCAGACCTCAGTTTGCCAGAGGTTGTAACCTGGGTAGCCTTTAATCTCATCTCCAGCTAGTGCACCTTTGGGTGCAGTGCACCTCCCTGCCAGAGCAGAGGGTTGCTGGAGCTCTCGTGCAGAAAATGCTTTTCTTTTTCCTGAGCCCTGTCCTTGCAAATGGAGGTGCTGTTTTGGCTGATGTGCAGCCAGCCTAGAGAAGTTCAGGCCAAGTGTTTTGAGTCTGACAAAGTTAAAGGCAAATTAAATCAGAGCCTTGTAGCTCGAAGTGTCAGGCTACATCCATTACTAGTTCCATCTACCATAAAAACTGCTGGAAATTTGTAAGAAAGCTTTTTTCGTTCCTTTTTTTTTTTTTTTTTTTTTTTTGCTTGGGGTTTTTTTCCCTTTTCTTTTGGAGACTCTCGCCTACTCTGCAGTCTCTGGTTAAAATCAAAGCAATCGTACTCTCAACCTCATTTCCCACATGTACCCTGCAAGCATCCCAAACAGGCAATGCACAGCCAGCTTCTGACAAGCTGAGGGCAGGAGGAAGCAGGGACAGAGGGAGACGAGGCAAGGCCCTGGTTCCAGAACACTTCTCCAGGCTGATGGGAAACTGGTACCTGATTTTGGTTTCATCTTTGCAGCCATCATCTTGGGAGATGCTGTGCAGCTGCTTCAAGTCTGGAAAACAAAAGGTCTTTATTTTCCATCTTTTTTATTATTATTATTATTATTTTATTTAATTTGCAGATTCAGACATTGGCTATTAATGGGAAATTCCTGCATGGAAGGAGCAGCAATTGAAGGCTGCTGAAAGACTGAGTGCATTACTCTGTTCATGCCTCTCAGATGGCCCCTCTGCATCGCTCTCTGTGCTGGAGTTGCCTTCTCTTCCTGGCTCTTTTTCCATCCCTCCCTTTACATTTGGAAGGCAGTGTGTGTTGCCTCTGATTTTCTGCAATTTTATCAAAGAAAGATTGTGAATAAACAGAGCAATCTGGAGAAAAAACAGACTCAGATTAGCTTCAGCTTGCTTTTGCCTGGCCATTTCCCACCAGTGCTCTCCTCACCCACCGCCTGCGGATGTCATTTCTCCCACTGGAGAAACAGCAAAGTTGATGGTCTGGTGCTTTTCTGTGCTTTTGGCAGATGGTTCACTCATTTCTCTGGGAGGAGGTCCTAGCACAGGGTGAGAGAAAAAGGAAGATTTCTGAAAATGTCAAGCTTGGGGTAAGGAGGAGAGGCTGATCCCAGATGTGCTCCAAGGATAATCAGGGATCATTAATTGCTCATCCCACTTGGGAGTGTCTCCAACTTCCCCAGGTACCTCCACCCTCCCATCTCAGGTCCATCCCCCAAGAGGCACCAAGGCATGGGAGGGGCAGGAGGAGCCCCCACGACCCCCAGGCCCAGGGACAGCATTGTCTTCTCAAAGGTACAACCACTGCCACATTTCCCCACTCTGCTTGGCACCCCCTCAGGGAAACACTCCTGGACCTACTGCAATGGGACCCAGCTCCCTCTGAGATGTTCCCACCTCCTCTGCTACGGATCAGCCTGGGCTTTCCATCTGGGACTGCTGCAGGAGGTGCCATGGACAGGGGTCCCTGATCCATGGTGCATGGCCAGACTCCCCAGGAAGTCACATACCCCACATTTCTTCCAAAACAGCTCTGCCATGTCATGGGGACGCAGCACTTGGCCCCAGTGCAGGGAAGGCGCTGGCAGGCTGCCACAACCCTGTCCAAAACCACAGACGTTTGGCCTCAGAGTGCTGGAGCATGAGCAATCTCCCAAGAAGAGCAAAAAGTCAAGACACTGATTTGCAGATACTGTTATGAATCAAAGCCCAGAGCTCTGCTCATTGTAATAACTGACATAATCGAGGTCATTATTTATACAGTATCTGCCTGAACATTTGACACTGTGAAAATACTTGCAGTTCCTGAAAGACTGGCAAATTCTAGCACAAGTGTTTATTCACGCCAGAATCTAATCCAGAAACTCACTTTTCTTTCTCAGAGCATGTTTCATCTGTTGAGACCACGGACAGTGATGAGCAGGCTTCACCCAGCTGAGCCACACTGGGGGTGCCTGCCCAGTGGAGGTGCCTGCATGGGTGAGGGGGAAGAAAGAGGATGCCTCTCAAATGTCCCAATTGCCTCAAAGCTCCCTGATCCAGGGGAACAGCCTCTAGAGAGCCCAATTATTTTCCCTGTTTGTAGGATGAATCCACCCCCTGTAAGGAGAAGGAGAGGTGCTCCTGCAGGTCACAGCCAAAATCCCAGTGGGCAGCTGAATCCCATCACCCCCAGACCGATGTAGCCAGCAGTGATTTAGTGCAGGGAAGATCCTCAAGGAAATAAATAAAGAGAAGGAGATGGCCCAAAGGTGAGGAAGGATGAGCTGCAGAGCCCAGAGCAGGGGGACCCGACATCCCTACCAGAGCCCTGCGCTTTGGATAAATATTTGAAGTCCCTGTAAACAAAGATCTCACTCGGGAATGAGGAGAAGCACTTTCACTTCTCCCCCAGCGGTCTGGGAAAGGCGAGCACACTGGCCAGCAGCCAGGCAGGGGAGTGCCCCATGGGACTTGCACAGGCAAGGGATGGAGGTGACAGTGGGCAGGGGTCACCAGCAAACCCAGCTCTGACTCTCCTGTGGGTCACCCGTGGGCCTGGGGTGGTCTTGGGGTGATGGGACCCTCCCGGGTCTCCTCTTCCAGCATGGGAGCGCACCCCAGCTCCTGATGCATCATCACCTTCAGCCTCAGACAGAAGGCACTGAATGAAAAACGTGCCCAGTGTGGAGCAGAGCACAGGGTTTCAGCTCCATGCCCCTGTGAGCCTCCACACCCCAGTGAGAACAGCCCCATTTTCCTTCCCCTCCTGCACCCCCTGTGCCTTTGGCCCCTTCCCACCGCAGGGAGTTTCCATTGCTCCTCTCAAACCGCAGCCCCATGCTCAGGAACCTGAAACCTGTATTTGCTGGAGAGAAGAAAATCAGATTGTAGGAAATGCAGCACATGAAAAGCGACAGGGGGAGAAGAGGGGGAAAAAGCAAAGCCATTTTTTATTGCTCACAGAATCTGTCCATTTTCCATGGCTGTCACATCCCCCTTCCACAACCAAGACACAACGGAAAATATGTTTGATTTTTTTTTTCCTGGCAGGTACTTGATTTCTGTTGGTTTTTTTTTTTTTTTTAAAGGCACCATCTCTTCTCCCCAGCACCACACAACTCCTCCAAGAGCCCAAGGCTGGGTGAGAGGTGGGTTCTGTAGAAGGGAAGGTGAGCTGCTTGTTTCTTGAGGGAGATGGCAGGACCCGGAGGGTAGAGAGGAAACTCCCAGCCAGAACTACTGTTTCTGCCTTGTTTTCCTCTACCTTCCCCTCTTTAAAGAGATCAATTAATTGATAATTAATAATTACTATTGAATTAATTATATTGCTTAATTGATTTTTAAGGATTAGTAATTAATTTTATCTCATTCTGTCTATCCAGTGGGAGCATCTGAGGTGTCAGCATTATGACACCCAGTCCCAGCATGGCTCAGGAGTGGGGCAGAGCTCTCAGGAGGCTAGAACTCCTGCAGACCTTCAGCCACGTAAAAAAAAGAGAGAGCAAAAGATGTGCTTGCTACAGGGCTTGATGCTCTCCCTGGCGAGGACCAAGAGCATCCCCAGCCAGGGCCACTGCTAGGCTGCCTGGCCACACAGAGCTCCAAGCCATGGCCACAAGCACAGACTGGACCTGCACCCAGAGAGGAGACAGACTTGTCCTGCCAAAGACCCAAATTAGAACAGACAAGCATCGGAAAATGGCCTTTGAGGAGCCAGGGTGGAGACAGCAATACTGGATATCAGCCAAACAGGAGGGGCCAGGAAGGGGGAGGCAGCAGGACCCCAGGTTCAAGGCTGGACCAGCCCCACCAGCACCTGCCTGTGGTGAGGAGCCTGATAAAAGCACAGAGGGCATGGGTGCATCCAGCAATGGGCAGGATCAACACCAAGGAAAGAGTAAGTCTGGAAAAGGGTGAAATAGGGGAATTGTTGAGACATAAGGCACAAGGTTAGAGAGGGCTGAAGGTGTCCTGGGCAGAGCAGTAAAGGCAAAGAACTCTGTCACTGTCCCTGTGGGGCTTTGCAATACACAGAGCACCTGCAGTGGCACAGCCCCTGATGACCCCGACAAGGCCACTTCTCCAGGGTCCCCCTTTCCAAGTGACCCAGGAAGAGGTGGCAGAACAGAACCCGTCCAATGAGACCGCACTAGGAAAGGTGAGGGTGCCCTGGCCTGCAGTGCCACCAGGATGGATTTGGGGATTGTTCCAAACTCAAAAATTTCAGCTGCTATTTTTAAAGAAAAACTTAATATTCCTCATTGAAAGCAGCGGGATTTCTATTGATTTAAGCCAAACCTCACACGTGGGATAGGTGGCATGGCCAGTCTCCCTCCTGATGCTCAGAAACAAGCATAAGGAGGAAGAACATGGTAAAAGCAAAATAACAGATTTTAAGTGCAGGGTCACCTTGTTTTGCTCTATTCCATTTGCTTTCCATTCCACAATCTTCTGGGAGCTGGCGAGCTCGGACCTGCCCCCATCCTTGCATACGAGCATAGAGGTGATGATGTTTCAGCCTCTGAGTTGAGCAAAGGGAAGGACAGAGCTGCCCAGTTTTTTCGGGAAGACCGCGTGCGACGGGGCAGAGTCGGCAGGCAGAGCGGAGCATTGCCAGAGCAGCGAGAGAAGCGCTCATCTGCCGTGCAGCTGCGGGGAAGTGCCGTGTCCGCGCACCTCATGCTTGGAAACACCGGCCAGGAAAGCTGGGGGGGCTGGGGCCATTTGAACCCTGCTCATGTCCTACAGCAGGGAACCCTACACAGGCACAAGGATGGTGCTGGTTCTTGGGCTGCCTCAGCCGAGCTCCACGCTGGCAGTGCCTGCGTGAGCCGAACTCTCCGCTCCCGGGGTGAACCCCTCTGCCCACGCCGTGCCAGCCCCTCTCCATCCTGCCCCAGCCTCTCCGGGAATGACAGCGGTGCTGTGCAAACGAGGAAGCGAAAGCTTTACTGTGCTTTTCCATGCTGCGAGGACGGCCGGGGCTGTGCGGAGCCGAGGCGAGGCCAGTGCCAAGATCCAGCGCTGCCAGTCCCGCCCGCCGGCCAGATGAGCCGGTTTCGAGTTTCAACCGCAAGCCACGCGAAGGAAGGAACAAAACCGAGGGGCAGTGAGACCATGACCTGAGTTCAACTTTGGGGGCCGGTGTGTCTCCAGTCCTGCATCCCCCCTTCGACCCTCCCCATCCCGCGGCGGACGCTCGGCCCTGAGAGGAGGAGGTGGTGCAGGAGGGTCTGTGGACTCCGTGGTGGTGATGCCACCAATGCAAAACCCTCCCCATCCCCCTCCCACAGGCGCGCTGGGCTGATGGCCCAGGAAATGCTTTCATTTTAAACAGAGCAAGGCCCTCTCTGAGGCAGCTCCTCCCCAGCTCCCACACTGCAGAAAGGCTTCGATCGATTTAATCTTCCAATAAAACCTCCTGCAATTCTTTTAGGTTTTTTCTCCGTTTCCTTTCCCGTTTGAGCAAATAGAATCAGATCCGTATCTCGCCAGCAAGACACGGTCTCCCTTCCACCCCCGTAGCTTTGCTTGTGATCTGGAGGTTACCAGCAGCAAAGGGATTCAGGGAAACAGCACTGGTCCCTTCCTTTGCCCTTGCCAGTTACCTGGGGCTGCTCTAGCACTGGGGAGCAGAAGGAAATACCTGACATTCCTTCTCCATGCTCTCATTTCTCAGGCAGACCCCGCACAGGCCAGCTCGCGGTGCTCCCGTTAGATTCTGCAGGGAGATTTTCTCTTTCCAGACACGCCACGGACTCTGCCTGTTCCCCTCGCCGAGCCAGGCAGGCGGCTCTGCCCGAGGTGACCTCGCAGGCACGGCCCGGCTTTGGGAGCTGGCAGAATGGACCGAGGGGGATGCAGGGGACGCGAGAATGTCCTGCTGCTGTGCTGGAGGGAGAGGGTTTAAAATCTTTATTTATATTTTCCCCTCTGCTGCTGCTGGCCAGCAGCTGTGCACAGCTCCTCCAGCATCTGGAGTCTCTTGGCCACCGGCTGGGGCTCTTGGAGGACGTGTGCGCTCGTGCACACGCTGAACTGCGGCACGCCGGGTGAAGGCAGGAATGCGGCTCTGGCCGGAGCCGAGCGGAGGCTGCGCCGCCCGTGCGCACACAGCGCCGGCCCAGCAGCAGCTTCAGCTCCACCTCTCCTTCTCCTGCCTGGCAGAAACTGCCAGGAGTTGCCTTCGACAAGGGGAAGGGTGCCAAGGTCTGCTGGGGGTTTGGTGCAGTCCCCGGGCCGGGTGTGGGGCTGAGGCAGGTGAGCCAATGGGGCCAAGCCCAAATTTCCATCTCCGGCCCCATTGCTCCACTCATGGTTCCCAGATGTGGGAGGCAGTGGCCAGCATGAGGAGTGTTCCTGCAGTAAGGTTTGGGAGAAGCCCAAATCCCAGGGAAAAGCACAGTGGGGAGAGTGGCTGCTGCTGGCAGGGTGTTTGGAGGTGGAAAATTTCCGATTGCATGTACCAAGCACCTGGGAAAATAGGGAAAATCCTCTAGGCTTGTGTAACAGCCATCATGAGAGCTGGAAGACAGCTGGGTGCTGAAGTCTGGGACCCTTCTACCCTTCCAGCTACAGCACCAGCCACGCCCACCTTCGGTGCATGTGCAGGGGGGAGGTGTTTCATGGCCCATGGGTTGCTCAGCTGTAAACAGCAAAATAAATTGTTACCCCAGGTTTTAGAGGGATGTCACACCACCTGAGCCACACTGCCCTTCCCTGCCCCACAGGGCCCTTGGCTGCTCTGCCCCTGCCGGGGGATGTGGTGCAGCTGCCCGTAGGCACTGGAGCAGGGCAGGAGCGAGTGGGAAACCGCAGCTCCCTCCCAGTGCTGGCGCTGATCGAGCAAACCCTGGCTGTGCTCGCCTTGGCTGGGGCCGCAGCCTATTTTTGGAAGCTCTTGAGACTTCCAGGGACGGAACCACCTTTTTTTCCCCTTCATTCACAGACCAGGTCATTTTGATTTGTTATGTGTTTGTGCGTGGGTTTTTTATTGTTGTTATAGTTTGTTATGTCCTGCCTTTTATTCATGGCATCAAAGAACCAGAACTGAAACGCAGCGGAAGCAGAGGGGAAGCTTTGGACTCGCCTATTTGGGGGAGCAAAAGCAGGCAGGCTGCAAACACAGTGGGGACATGAGTGTCTCTGCCACGAAATGTCTGTTCTTTGTATCCTGCTGGTGGCACTTGCCAGATGCAGGGATGCAGAGGGAAGGAGAGGAGCCAGCAGGTTTCCACCTGGGCCACAGCCTGGTTCCAGGCTGCCTGGTGGGGATGCTGGGGAAACTGCAGCTCTCCAAGAAACTGGGCTCGAGGCTGAGCGCTCAAAAAAGGACTAGTCTGACTAGGGACATTAGACTACTGACTCCCTTTGCCACCAGCTCTAAAGTTGCCCAGATCTGAATTTTTCTTGCTGGGATGCTGCCTTCTCCCTGCTCCAGGTGCTACCCAGGTCCCATTTCTTGGGAGCTCCTGATTCTGCAGCAATCTCCCCAAAACACAGGGGCAGCTGTTCTTCCCGGAAGGCAGCAAAGGACCCAGAAAGAGCCAGGCCACAAGAGACCCAACTTTGAGTAGAATTTGACCCTCTCTCTATGGGGTGGATCAGACCTTGACCTCTCTGGTGACAGCAATGAAGGGCAGAGAGGGCCACTTGGCTTGTGACCCACTGCAGATAGTGACGCTAATTTGGATGTCTCAGGAGAGCTAAACCCTTGGCCTGCCTCAGAGGACAGATAATTGCACTGGGGATCCATGGAATGCTGCCATGGATGTGATTCCTCATGCAGCCTTGGTCACAGCTCTTTCATCCCTGGTGGGCTCTACAGCCTTCCCCAGGAATCCTCACCTCCCTCAGGCGCTCATGGGGAAGGCAGGGGGCCAGAACCTTTCCCATGGGATCAGGGCTGACTGGCTCTACAAGCCCCAGCCCTCCTCCTGAGCTGTCCCCATGGAAGGGGTTAATGCAGGACATGCATCACCCTGGCTGGTGCACACCCTGACCCAAGCCAGGAGAGGGGACAGCAGGAGATTATATCAGGTGTTCCTCTTCCTGGGGCTGGCTTGCCCTTTCTTTGCACTCCCCACATCCAGAGGTGCTCAGAGGAGCTTGCAGTTCCCCAGGGATCAGATCCCCCATCTCAGCCAGCTCAGCGGGGTCACGGCCAGCGCGGTGCCTCGGTGCTGGGCTGTTCTGGGCTGCCTGGGAGCCGAGGCAGGAAACATAAAAACAGGCTGGGCTGTGCTTGCCAGGGCTGGAGCTGCAGTGGCTGGGGACTGCCACGTCTGTGAGCAGAAACAACGGGGCCTAAATATGCTCCCTCCCCCTTGCCCCCCCCCCCCCCCCCCCAGTCCTTCCCTGTAGGGCCTCTGGGCTCACAGGAAAAGGGAGGAGGGGGTCTTGGGGAATGCTCTGGATGAATCTCAGGGGCACAAAGGCTCAAGCTCAGCCAAGGAGCCGTGGTGGACAGTTGGGATCCCACAGCAAGAGGAGTGGGGAGTCCCGGGGGTGTCTTTGGAAATATGCCCCCCTCCTGCTGCACTTTGTCTCCTTGTTCCTGACCAACACCCCAGTCAAGCATCCGGCTCATCTCCACTCCCAGCCAGGCATGGTGGGGACAGTCCTGCACCATGCCCCAGAACCACCAGGTTTTGTACCTCCATGGAGATCTTGTCCTTGGGGAAAGGTGTCACAGGGGTCCCTGCCAGGGGAGCACTGAGGTTCCTCTCAGCTAAGGGGATTGGAAGTGGCAATGGAGCAAGCTGGGCTGGTGGGGA
Source organism: Corvus kubaryi (assembly GCF_017639235.1). NCBI lineage: Eukaryota > Metazoa > Chordata > Aves > Passeriformes > Corvidae > Corvus > Corvus kubaryi. Next base: position 9,387,504 of record NW_024580668.1, on the reverse strand, counting down.
GACCAGTGGGGGCAGGTGTTTCTCAGGGAAAAGCAAAATTCCCAAGCTGTGTCCGCAGGGCTTCGGGACATGTGAAAGTGTTTATTTCGTTGGTTGGGGATGGAAAAACAGAGCCCCAGCAGAGGTGGTGGAACAAAATCTCCTGCAACAACCCCTGGCTGGGAGCTGCCAGCTCCCATTCCTGCAGCACGCTCCTGTTGGGACCCGGCGCCGGAGGTCCGTGGCTCCCAGCCCCTCCAGGGAAACAACAAAGACCAGGAAAGGGCAGTAATGAGTCTGCCAACAATTAACACGCTTGGGGCCAGGCTCTGCTCAGTTCACCCAGTGTAAAGCTGTGACTGGCAGTGTTTCACCAGGGAGGCTTCAAGCTGGCTTTGGCCTGGAGAAGCAAATGCAATAAAATAGCTGAAATCTCTCTAGAATAGTGGGATGGAATGGACCACAGGGCAGAGGGAAGCAGCAGGTAAATCCCACAGGATGGCATTACATGAAAGTGCCTGTTAAAGTCTTCACAGCTGATGGAAGACTACATGAAGCATCTCTGCACCTTCCACTTCTCCAAATGGGCTGGCAGAGAAAGGCTGGCACAGGACACCTGTACTCCCATCATGGGACATCAGACCATGGGGCATTTGCAAGGCGCTTTCTTCCAGAGGAGCTCAAGACTCTTGGCGTGTGCTCAGAGGTGAAGTCTTGGAGAAGAGAAGCCAACTGGGGCCCACCGGGCTGGGCCTTGCGCCACCCCAGCAGCCGCTGCACCAGCAAGGAAGAGTTACGTGACTTTCCCAAGCTCCCCAAGTGACTCATAAGCAAGGCCAAGCCAGATGTCAGAATCCTGACTCTGGGACTGAGTGGTCTTGGGACCTCCCAACTCTTTGAAAGAGCAGATGTGCTGAGAACCAGACTTGGCGTTAGTGTCCAGGCTGGGGAGGAAAGAGAGGAAGGCGGTAAAAGAGAGATAATGCAACAGCTTTGAGGTGGTGAAAGGGCCCATCCAGAGTTCAGAGGTCGGTTGTGTTTCTGTTTTGCCTTTTGCACATGAAAGCAGCCAGACGGACAGGCTCCAGGGGAGATGTGCAGCCATGCTCCTTTCAGCCTTTCTCACACAATCCCACCACTCCAACCTAGCAAAAAACTCCTAGAGAGGAGAAGGAGCAGTTTGAGGAGATGTCAAGCACCTTCATTGCCTAATAAATTCCTGGCTTCTCCTCTGGGAGAAGCCTGGGTCCAGTGGATGTCAGCAAGGGGGAGAGCGGGTAATGTGCAGAAAGGGAACAAGGCTGAGAACAGCCTTCATTTCCCACCGGCTGCAAAACAGCAGCTACAGATATAAATATATGTGTACATACATCTATAATGTGTCTGGAAACTCACAGGGAGATCTGGCCAACATGGCTCCACATCACTCCACCAGACACTTTACAGAGAGAGCTGCACTGTAAAACTGTGTGGGATGGAATGGGATGGGATTGGGGCTCCCAGGCTGAAAAACACTTTTTGGCCCTCACCAGGCTCCCAGTCACTCCCCAACAAGGGCCACCCATGCCTAAGCAGGCAGATGATCTCCCATGCCCAGATCGTGCACAGGCAGGTGAAGCTCAGACCTGCCTTCCCTGCCTGCTGCTCTCCTCATTTAGATGGGGAGACAAGAGAAACCAGGACAGAAGGTGAGGAGAGAACAAGGGGTGATTTTCAAGGAAGATGTTTTTTCCAGTGAGGGTGGTGAGGCACTGGTGCAGGCTGTCCAGAAAGGTGGTGGATGCCTGATCCCTGGGAACGCTCAAGATCAGGTTGGATGGGGTTCTAAGCAACCTGATCTGGTTGAAGGTGTCCCTGCCCACAACAGAGAGGTTGGTCTAGATGGTCTTTAAATGTCTCTTCCAACCCAAGCCATTCCATGACTCTAGTAGAGCTGAAAATACAAACACAGAGCCAGTTTTGCTTTCTGATGTTTGTTTGGAGCAAATCCCTCAAGACCACCCGATCTATTGGGGTGCAGACCTTGAGACCTGGCACTGGCATGAAGGAAGTTTGTCCCTCTCTGCACTGTACTCACAGAGCACAACACATTCTTTATTTCACGAGTTAGCACAACCCCCTCCCATGCCTGGAGCCCGTGCTTTGCTCAGCCTGAGAACTTCCAAATCATGGGAGAGGTTGGTAGCTCTTTCCCTCTTGATGCTTTGGCCATGAATCTTCTTGGTTCCCTTGCGGCCACAGGGTTGGGAAGGGAAAGGTGGAGTCCTGGAAACATCCTGGGGATGGACAGAAGTCCAAGAAAGTTTCCAAGATGGAAACCATCCAGCATAAATATAAGGGTTGGGCATGTGTGTGGTCTCCATAAATTAATGCTACTAATTGGCTTTAAAGGGACATTACAAAGACCATGGTCAGGCCCCACAACCAAAGTGAGCCCACATGATCTGTGTCCAAGGGAGGCCGGTTCCTCACTGCCCATCACTCCCTGTAGGCTGAGCAGCCAAGAAAAATCCTTCCTGACACCTTCTCCAGAGGTTTCCCTCCTGCTCCCTCCTCACCACCCTCCAGTGATATCTGCCCCTGTCAACACACACACACTCGTTTGAAAGCTTGCTTGCAAAAGAGAAAAATCTCCGAAAGTAGCAGGTGTCCTTAAGTCCTGTCAAAATACATCAGCGCTGTCTCTGGAGCACGGCTGGCCCTCGGAGCCTGGCCTGACCCTGAGATCCAGCCGCGCCAGGCTGGTCCCTGCAGCAACGCTGCAATTAGGGCTTGGGAATGAGCAGCACCAGCAGAGAGGAATTTGCAGCACCGCCCGGTCCTGTTGCCTGCCCCATCCCGGTGCAGGCAGGGGAGTATGGCAAGCAGGGCACCCACCTCCCAGAGGAGCATCCCCACGGCCCACGGGGAGCGGTGGGTACCTGAGCCCCAGGTGTTCGGCAGACGGGCACCCCCAGAGCCACGGGGGCCCCGAGGTGTTGGTGGGGCTGCAGAGGTGGTGGGGAATGCCAGCGAGGAAGGGCTGGGTGTCCCCCGGGGAGGGGAACGGGACGGTCAGACGGGTGTCTGCAGGGCAGCTGTTTGTTTTCTCACCCAGAATTAAAGGAGCACGATGTGTCAGGGAAGATCCCTCATTCAAACAGAGTCCACTGTAAATCTTCAAGGGCTGGACTGCCAAAGAGATTGAAAAGGGGTTAAGCACTCATTTCTCCGAGGCTGACAGAGTTCAGTGCATGTAGCCTGGAGGTTCTCCAAGTAGCCTGATGTTTTATGTCTTTGGGATGTTTTTGTCTTCCTTCAGTTGTATTCAGTGCTGGTATTGTGTTTATATCAGCAAAATTCTGGATTATTGCCTCTTTTTTTATTTTTTTAAACAAACATCTGCTGCTTCTGCTTGCAGCTCATCATACCACTGCATCCTGCCAGCGGGGAGAAGCTCCAAGTAGGATGTGGGTGGCAAACGTGATGCTCCATGGCAGGCAGAGAAGTTCAGCAGAGCTCAGCCCACCACTGTTCTGGGTGACACAAAACAAACCCACTCTGTCTCAGCTGCTCCTTAGGAAAAGGTACTGCTGGATTCAAGGAGGGAATGAGGTGAATCTTCCTGCTCTGATGGATTGCAAAGCCACAGGACAGAGAGCTTGAGGAAAAATAGCTCTTGAAGTGTGTTTTGATCAGGTCCCAGAGTACCCCACGGCTGGAAACTTGGTGGAATCACAGCCCAGAGGAGAGGGGTTGGGCTGGCAGGGTGGTCATGTGGCATCCTCCTGGATGCTGATCTGCTTGGAACCAGGCACGCATGGGGTGGAGGAACTGCTGCATTATTGTACCCACAGGATTTCAACAAGGACTCCCTGGGGACCTGGTGCCTTGCTGGGAGATGGCACAGCTTCATCTGCTGGGGTTCCCACCCCCATCCAGCTTCCAGTGCCAGCCCCACGACTCCCAGCTCTCCTGCCTGATCCCCTGCACTACAAACCCCTGTCACCTCCCCCTCCCAGAGCAGCTACTGGGGCATGAAGCCACCAGAAGCCAAGGGAGCCCGTCACCCCTCGTGGCCACACACACCACCCTACTGCCATCCCCTGTTCTGCATCCCGAAACCAGCATATGAAGAGGAATGTGAGTAAACACGGACCCCCCCCCCCAGCCCCCTCCCATCCCAAATTCCAGCGAGTGCCAAAGAGAGGCCGCTGATGAGCAGGAACAGTTTCAGTCACCTCCGTATTTACTTATGAATTCCAGCCAAAGAGGCGACAAAGGTGCTGGAGACCTCCCACCAACCAGGCTTTTCACCCCTCACACCCCAGCATCTCCTCCCACTGCCCAAAGGAGCAGGTACAGTTCCCTGTGTCCCAGGTAGTTTCCCTCTGCTCAGTCATTTTCCCTTTGCTCCTGTCTGCCAGTGCCTCTCCTCGCCTGCCTGCCTATCTTTCTCTATCCCTTTCTTTCTGCATTTGCTGGAAAAAAGGTTTCTACATAAGAAAATGTGATAAAATCAAAAGAGAAATTGAAAGAAGCACCTTAAAGCTTGCTAGACAGCCATTTTTTGTGCAAGATCAAGGGCCAAATTCTGCTTTCATCACACTGGACAAAAATCTGGACAATCTCTCCTTGAATTAATGGCATTCCTTTCTAAGGGGAACAGAATTTCATTCATTTGCACCTTGTACAGCAGCAGAGGGGCCATTAATCCTTACAGCTTCCAGTCACGTCTGCCCCAGTTCACAGCTCCAGCCAGTCCTGCATGGGAAGTCCCAGATCATTTTCTCGCATCCTTCCTTGACTTGTCAGCTCATGATAAACAGCATCTCGTCCCGATCCCAAATGTACAAGCACAATGAGTGATTACATCACCCCCAAACCCACTCCAATAAGATAAAATGTAGCTTGCATCCAATTTGGATAACTCCACTTTCCCCAGTGGGCTCTCTCCTCTCATGTGTAGCACTCAGGAGCCAAAACCTGGTGTCTGCTGCAAGGCGTTCAACCCACCACCATCCCTCCCTGGAATTCGGGGATTATTGGTCCAGGTTCCTGCCAGAATCACTGCTGGGGGAGCCTTATTGCAGCAGATGCTCAGAGTTGCTTCTGGGAAGAGAGGCTGCCCTCACTCCCTGCCAACAGCAGAGCCCTGAAACCACCTTCCCAACACCAGGTCACAGCCCTGAGAAGAAGGTGGGCGAGTGCTGGAAACTCTAATTTTCATCTGTGCCATCAATAGGGAGAGAGACCAAACTCCTTTAAAAGCTGAAGTTGGCTTTCAAGGTTTTGAATCTGATCTGTTAGAGCAGCAGATTTTCTGCTGCTTTCCAAAGGGAAGCTCCAAAACAGACAGCAGACAGGTACCGTGATGGCTGGGGATGTGTGTTGGAGTGAGGGAGCTTTGCCCAGGTGTTAAGGCATGTGCTGGACTTGCCAAGCAGATGCTGCAAGGCAACAGAAGACTTAGTCTTGTGCTCTCAGGAGGAATCTGACCCCCTGTGTGGTGCCTTCAGCACATGGTTACCATGGGTGGGAGCACCAGACTCTTGGCAATGTTGACTCCTTCACACCAGGAACATAAAGACCATAAATAAGGAAATAGAGCCACGGGACACAGTACCTGTGGGAATGAGCCCCACACCCAGCACAGAAGGTCACTGCAGAGACCTCTTCCAAAACCTTGCTCCAAGCCTGCCCTGGGCATATGGAAGGAGCCAGGCTGGCACAACTGGCCCCCAAGTCCCACTGACCACACCTGAAACCCCTCTGAGATGGGTGCACTTATTTATTCAGATCAGGGGGCAGCAAATCAATTATGATTTTATAACGTGGACAAACACTTAAATCTCAGTATGTCTGCACTGAAAGGTCAGCAAGACGCTGCCAGGGAGTGAGGAATTCCCTCTTAACACCTCTGAAGAGCCTAGAAGGGAATGCAGAAGGCCAAGCTAGCATCTCAGCAGTACAGCTGCCTTTCAGGACTTGCCTTCCCAAGGCATTGGAGCACCTTTGCCCTTGGGAGTGGGTGTGGGATTAAAACAAGAGCACGGGGATCTGGCAATATCCGGGAATAGTGGCTTTCTGGGCACTAAAATGAGCTGTGAAAGGGGAGCCTGCCAGTGTTTGGAGGGGGCTGGGGTGCAGATGGGGAGCAGGCAAGAGCACTTCCTTGCTTTACATCTCTGGGGCTGCTGAGAGCCCCTGGGTGAATAAAGCTCCAGCTTCCTGCCAGGTCTTAAACCTTTGCCGTAAGAAACATTTTTAAAATAAGCAAATAGAGGGAAATCCTGCTGTTTGCTGTCTTACTGCGGGAAGTGCTTGGCATAGGAAGGAGCAGGAGCTGGTGGCAGGCCAAGATGTGCTGCAGCACGGAGCAGAGGAGCAGCTCTGCAGAGAGGGTGAATGCTGCTGCAGGGCAGTGGAGCTCACTGCCTGGCTGCCATGCTCTGCTCTGCTTCTGCACCTGGGATTTCTCTGTCCTGCAAGCAGGAGGCCAGGGAGCAGAGGGGCAGAAGTCCCTTACCCCAGCAGCCATCCAGATGAACCTGTGGAGATGGGTTCCTGTGCTGGGATAGAAGGAGCTAAATGGGCTTTGGCACAGCACCTCACATCATTTCCCCCATTTGGAGCAGTTTGATTTTGACACACCACTGCAGATATGCTATAAAATTAGAGCAAGGGTGGAGGACAGCATCCCCTGAGCCCCACAGCATTTTCCTTCCAGAGCACAAATTTGGTTTGCCTAATTAGAGCTGGGGAGCTGTGAGAAATGAGTGGGAATAAGCCTGACTGACCCACTGGAGCCCAGCAGTGTGCTAGGGCAGCAGGAGCCAGTCCTTTTGAGGCTGCAGAAATCCCTGTCCTGAGTTCAGGCTGATGTGGCACAGTGATTTTTCTGCCCTAGAGAAACAGTCATCTCAGGCAACAACCCACAAAATACATCTTCTCACAGAAGCCTCTCAGGGTATTAGCAGATTTGGATGGGGAAGGGGGTCCTGGAGTTCTTGCTGGGTTTTCATTGTCCTCACAGCTGGAATGACCCTGTCGATTTACACAAACTTCTCCAGACACATGCCGGGGTTTATGCTCTGTTGGCATTTGCATTTCTACAGTCTGGACTCAGGCTGGGAACGTTTATTGGGTGGATTCTAGCAAAACAGAAGGCAAGGAATAAAAATAACTTCTTCTGGGCTGTGTTGATTGCTCTTACACCGGCAGAAATCCAGGTCAGCTCTATTGATTCTTAAGGAGTAACGGGGTTTATGCTGGTGTAACTTTGTCCCCAGAGCTGCATGAAACGTTCACAGCAAAACCTGAAATTACATGGAACTAGCAGAGCTTCACTTTTGGGGTTTCATTACAAATTTGAATCTCAGACCAAGCTTGTCGAAAAATTCCTAAAGGCTCGTGAACGTTTCAGTCAAGCCTTGGCCCAGAGTCAAACCGAGCCCAAGCTGATTTATAGCTTTGCATGGAAATAATGTGAAATCAGTGGGTTTTGTTTGGTCTCTAAACTGAAGCTGGATGCTTGCAGCTGAGCTTGGCTTTTGAGAGGTCAACTCTCTTTGAAAGACAAACGCAAACCTGAATCTGCAGTGGGAGCTGTAGGAGATGCTGTCGGGATTAAAAACATAGGCTGGATTTGCAAGGGTAATGAGAGGGGTGATTCCTACACAGCCCTTGGAGTATGAAAGAGTTCTGCTGCTGCTCCATGCTCAGAGCTGGGCAAGGAATCAAATGCAATTCATTAGGACATAAGGGCATGTAAGGATCATTTGATTCAGCTGGCTGCTGAAGTGAGCTAAATACTATTAGTCCTAATCTCTGACAGTCCCTGTGACTGCCTCTTGGAGAGGCAGGAGATAGCAGTGCTCCTCTGATACTCCACTTCGCACTTCAGGGATGGTGCAGCTCCCGCTGGTTATATATTGCCTGTGGGATTAGGATCTGCAGGCAGCAGGGAAGCAGTTGACAGTGTGGTTTGGCAGCGCAGACCTCCTCCCCAGCCAGAGCCGAAAGCACAGCGTTCACAGCAGCCCCAGAGGAGAGGGATAGAAAACTCCCTTAGCTGTGTGGGGCCACGCTCAGAGCCCAGTCAGCTCAGCTTGCTTCTCTTCATGGCCATTTTGGGGTGAAGGATGCCAGGAACGGACCTTGTTCCCAGAGCTAATGTGGAAATGGCCGTGGCTTGGTGGTACCAGGGTCCAATAAGCATGGGCCAAATCCTGCTGTGGCACAGCTGAGCTTGTGTTTGGCCACCTGCCTGAGAAGACCTATGGTCTCCTGGCAGCAAGTGAAAGAGCCTGGTATGGGCCAGAGGAAGGAACCATTTCTGCCCCAGAAGGAGGACAACAGCAGCCCTGGACTCCACGGCACCATGCGGCCTCTCCTTGAAGGCTGGTAGGGTGAGGAACACAGCATTTCCTCTGAGAAGCTTCCAGTCAGGTGCCTGGGTTTTTCAGAGTAGTGGTGGTGTTGTTTTAACACTCTGGTGCTGCCTGGGGCACCCAGATGTAATAAGAGCCCCACATGTCCCAGCCCTTGCTAGGAAGTGCTATCTTGGCTGTGTCACCACACTTGCCACCACAGAGGCAATTTTCAAATTGATTGGGTACTAGGAAAAAATTCTTCATTGAAAGGGTGGCCAGGAATTAAAAATGGTGAAATCACTGTCCCTGGAAGTGTTTGAAAAATATCTGGATGTCGACCTGGGGATGTGGTTTAGTGGTGAACACAGCAGTGCTGGGTTGATGGCTGAAATTGGTGTCTTAGAGGTGTTTTCCAACCTAAACAATTCTGTGATAAATCAGGAGCTGAGGTCAGCTGGGAGATCCTGCAGAAGGCACTGAGATAACCCAGGCAGGGTCTGAGGGGCTCCAGACAAGGAGCTGAAGAGCTGGGCCATCCTCACCTGCTCAGGGAGTTATGGCCTCAGGGATGGAAAAGATCCCCAGAAATGGGCCCCAACCTTAGGGCACTAAACCCAAGCCCTCCAATTCCCCAGTGAGCAGCATTCCAAATTCCAATTTGAGCAGCATCACGAGCCTTCTTCCTGCAGGACTATTTAGTTGGACCTCTTGGATGGCTGGGTAAGTTCCCATTTACATTGGTTGTGTTTTTTCCTTTGAATATATGTGACTGCTGTGTCCTGGTAGCTTAAGAGCAGTCCCGTTGGAGCATTTTAGGGACTGAGACTCCCTGGCAAAACTGTGCTTACCTAACCTGAGGCTAGAGAGCAACATGTAATCTTCCTGGGCAATCACAGCTAATGAGTGCAGTTCACATGTTAACTTCTGGCCAGCCATGCACAGAGCAAACAAGCCAAAATGAGATTAATTGAAAATCAGTTGAAGGGACTTGACATGTGCTCACAGAGATGGCCCAAGCAAAACTAGAGGCGAAATTCAATGGATAAATAACTCATTGTGACTTATTTGCTCGGCTCTACTTAAGTGGTTGATTATGTGGGTCTTTGGTTAATTGACTTATTGAGTGGCTGGCGTGGGTTTTTGGCTGCTCGCTCACTCCCTGCACGTTTTTGCTATTAACTCAGCTGTTTGATGGAACAAGTAGTCTATTGTCTGTTTTTTGCTGGCTAGGTTGGTGTTTGGTTGGATGTTGGCTCTTGGGCTAATTGAACACATCTGCTGCTGGCTGTACGGTGGCTTGCTGGGTTCATCACTGGCTCTTTGTTTCGTTGCCTGTCTGATGTGTTGGTGGCCCAGTTTGTCACGGATCAGATACTTCCCTACCTAATTGCCCTCCTAATTTCCTGCTCCTTTGAACTTGCAAACCAAGCTCTTGCTTTTCCCTGTTGCCATTTGGGGTTTTCACTGCCTCTTCCATCATCCTTGGGCTCCTAAGCGAGGACTCCTCCTCCCTGACCAGCTGCACTCAGTGCATCATCTCCAGGACACCTGAGGATTGTCACTGGGAAGGATGGACATTTTCTGGAAGTCCATTCCCAGCTGTAGCTGTGTTCTGCAGCCCTGGCACAGCTCCAACCTGACCTTTTACCTTTTCCATTGAATTCCTCATCGTGTCTGCTGGGAAATGTGGCACAGGAGTGTTTGGGTTAGAAACAGGTGGGATGTTGGCTTGCAAGGAGGCTTCAGCTAGAGCAGGGAAAGGGGAGGGAAAGAAGGGAAGTAGAGAGGAGATGAGACGAGACCTGGGCAGGAAATTATCTCTGGAAGTCTATTTAAAAGCTCACTTGACTATGACAAGTGCTCTTCATGCTCTTCTCTTTGTGTTTGGCCCTGACCTAATTTTACTTTTGGGGTGAAAGAGTATTTTTCCACTGTGGTGAGAACCATTCCTCAGAGTTTCATTCTGGGTAGGTTAGAAACTGGCATGATGTAGTGAAATGTATGTCTGAGAGCCAGGAGCCAGCTGAGGGGATGTCATGAGGGACAAGGGTGGGAAGGAGGGGGAGCATTCCCTGTGCTCTTCCTCCATGCCTTGCTGGAGCACCTGAAATCCATTAGCAGACGGGTCCCTGCGGGCAGCCTGGCTGGGCTGGGCTCTGGCTGATGTGGGAGGTGTTGACTGGAGCTGAAGCTGGCTTGACAAGGCCCCAGGGAGACACTCAAATGAGCTTGTTTACAGCTCTCCTGCTCTTCTGTTTCATCTGCCATGCCTGTAAAACACTCTCATGGAGGAGATGGCAGTGTGTGTGTCCTGCTGTGCTTCCTGCTCCTCTGGGGAGCCCAGCAGGATGCTTGGCAGTGTTGTGACACATGAGGTAATGCAGGTGTCCCCTACAACTCCCAGAGGGGCCCTTTTGTGTGTACCCTGTCCCTCAGGCCCAGGGAATGAATTGGCCCTTCAGGTCAAGGTTAAAGTCATGGCCAGGGTAGGAATGCAATAAAATACGCTCTGGAAGAATTCATGCCTCAGATGAATTCATCCCTGGGCTTTGCAACCCTAGGAGATCTTGTCCCCAGTCATGGCTCAGTGGAACATCCTGAGGGATGCTTGTTGCTCCTCTTGGACACTTGGTGAAACCCCTGGTGTACAGGCAGAACCAGCTGCTTCCCTGGCTAGGGACACAGAGGAAGAACATCCTGCCTGTCTGGGCAGTTTCTGTTGCCCCAGCCTCCCTCTGCAATGCCACACACAAGATATCCTTTGACCTTTTTTGTCCTCTGCTCCAAGTGTGGGATTTTCCTGGTGATCTGCAGCACTGGGTTTGTCTATCAACCCTGGGGCTGCAGCAGGAGCAGCCCCTCTGCAGCTGATCTCAGGGACAGGAGAAAAGTTATTTTTGTCCTGTGATGTCCAGGCCTGGTTCCCTGCAGGGGAGAAGGATGTCTGTGCCCTTGGGCAATTCCTTGGAGGAAAGGGGTGGGATAAAGAGGTATCACTGAGGTCAAGCTTTCTGTTCCAGACCTTATCTTGGGTTTCTTCAGCTGTACAGTGGCCAAAACCATCGAGGAGAATGTGATGAATGCAAATCTAAAACTTAGGAGTCCACTTGAGCAGCCAGACTCGCTCAGTGGGGATGAGGAGCACATCTGGTATTGAAAGATCTTCCTCCAGCCATTTGGTTGCACAAGGAATGTGCAGGGAAATAATTCTTCCATTAGCAGTCAAGTCATCTTCTCCCCACCTGTCTCATTCTTTCCCTTTTTCCATTTCTGTGGCTCCAGCAGGCAGCCTGGGCTGGGCTGGCAGGAGCTGTCCTGGGGCATGACAGGGAGCAAGGAAGACGCTGCCTAAAGCTCCCTGAAGGTCAGTGAAAGGTAAGGGAAGAGAAATAGGCCAAATTCTACACATTTTTGTTGCTGTCTGAAGTTTCTCCTGTCTTGGAAAATGCCTGCAGGGCTGTCTTGCTGGAAGCCCTCAGAAAAGCACAGGGCTTTGGGAGGGCAGATGAAATGAAGGTGAACCGGGGGGGTAGATTTGTTTGTTTAGTTTCTTGGAGAGGCAGTGAGGAAGAAAAAAGGTGAGTGATGGGGTGATTTCCACTTAATGTCAGTTGAAACAAGGGAGAGAAAGACAGGAGTAGAAAAATAGGAAGAGGCTAGACCAGCAGTGGATTATGTGTCTGTAGCCTTTGAACTTCAGAGGGTCAGATGCGTTTCCTGCAGAGCTCCTTGGCTCCCACTTGGAACCATCAGAGGCACCAGTGCAGTGTTCCCATAGGATGTGACAGGAGTCATTCCTGGGAGTGATGCCCTTAGAAAAGAGCCCTGCCTGGCACCTGGGGCTGCCTCTATCCCACGGGATACCCATTTATGCCATCAGTTTCCTGGGGAGTACGTGGATAACATGGAGCCCTCTGAAATGCTGCTGCAAGGACTGGATCAGCTGCTGCTCCTGGGTGGATTTACTGTGACAGTTTGTGCAGATTAAAATAAGACATGGCCCAAAGCCAGCACCCCAGCCACTGGGACAGCCGGGATGCAGCATCTGGATCAGCTCCATGATGTTTCTGCGAGCTGGTGGTTCCTCTGATGCTGGTACCTCTGTCCTCCCTGGCTTCCATTAGCCCCTGCCAGGATGTTTCCTTAGCTACTTCCCCAGCAGCCTGTGGCTGCTCCACTGCAGCCAAGCTGGACTGTCTGAATTAAGCAACGAGCATCTCCACAAAGCTAAGAGCCATCCAGAAAGTACTGTAAGGATGGGGATGCAGGAGGAGACCAAAGGGGAGGGGTCCTGGAGCCAGCAGGGTTTGTGAATGCCCAGCCCAGCACAAATTTCATTTATCCTGGGCTTCCAAACTGAGTTTTTTAGCCCCAGTGAAGTGAGGACAAGTATTAATGTGTGGATTTTTGTTCTATAGTAAGGAAGAATTTTCTGGATGAAAGCTTTAATTAGATTTGTTTGGACCATGTTCACATGCCTCCTGGGTTCACTTTCTCTGAATGCTTTAAATAACAGTTTTATTGGCAGGAACATTTGTGCAAACTGCAAATTTGGGGTCAGCATCTCAGCTGATATCAATCAGCGCGGGCCTCTCTGAGGTGGTGGAGGTACACAGATTTACACCACAGAAAGGCAGACTCCCTAAACGAATATTGAGAAATTAGTCTTGGAACATAAACTTGGAGAGAAAACCTCCAAGTGTTTGTACTGGAAACCCTATCCTGAGGCTGCAGCAGCTTTCGAATTGCAGCAGGGAGCATCAAGCCCCGGTCAGCAGGGATCCTGGCGTCCTCCTGCACCTCCTCACCTCCTCTGTCTCCCCACACTGCAATGCTCTGTTCCCAGCCAGCCCTTCCACACTGCTCACCCTCTTGTTGCCACCACCCAGGCTGAGCTCCACAGTCTGGACTGGCTGCCCCTGCCGCACAGAGAGCCCTCACCCTTCTGGGACATGATCCAGCTCAGCTCCTCACTGGGGGCTTTGGGGGTGTTGGGTTTGGAGGCCTTGAAGGATGGAAACTTAGGGGGGCTGGGACTGAGCCTGGGGATGGCAGGAGAAAAAGGAGGCGAGAGGCCCTCTTATTGCTGCCCCCTGGAGGAACTGGAGCATGCCCAGAAACAATAAATGTCCAGCGATGATTTGATGTGAGTTAGGATGGAAAAGCATCACAGAGGGTGCGTCTGAGACAAATTCACTTTAAACTTCAGTGAACTCTTGAACAAATTCTTGTGCCTTTGCAAAGCTGTGTTCCATATGAGCTAGGAATCCTTGGAAAGGCGGCTGTTCCCTCGCTGGGATGCAGAACCTGCTCAGGACACCTTTGGCCAGTGCTGCAGGTGGGGAAAGGTGAGGTCAGGGATGGCTGGGCTGGTGCAGGAACACGGGAGGGTGTTGCAACAGGAGGGAGCAGAGGTGCTGGATGTCATGCAGAGAGGATATGCTGCCTCAGCTCTCTGTTAGTCCAGGGGGCATTCAGGAGCAGACCTAGCAGGGGTCAGGTCCAGACATGGCATTGCTGGAAGGATGCTTCACTGGGTGCAACAGTTTTGCACCCAAAATACTCTCCAACACATCTGTCTTGCATGATGCAGACTGCAATATATTGTAAGAATGAGCTGCAAACCTAGAAGAAGAGGCAAAAACTTCTCCCAGGTTACTGCAGGTAAAATCAGAGAGAGCAACCATCATGGAATCATGGAATATCCTGAGCTGGAAGAGACCCACAAGGATCGTAGAGCCCAGCTCCTGGCCCTGCACAGGACAGTCCCAGAAATCCCACCATGCACCTGAGAGCGTGGTCCAAATGCTTCTTGAACCATGGTCGAGGTCTTTGTGGACTTGCCATACACCACCTGTCCGGTCCCACACAGTGATGGGGACAGAACTCTCTGTCCCAGCTGGCACTGGCCCCTGAAGCAGGACTGGAAGAGGACTCAGGTAGGATTTGGGGCACCTTCTGGGAGCATCAGCAGCCTTTCAAAGCCCGCATTTGATTTCAGCACCCTTGGCTCAGCCTAGGGGCTGAGCTCTCTTGGGCAGCTTTCCCTGTGTGGAAACAGACAGCTGGAACTGGAGCCCCTCAGCACTGTGCCACTCTTGCAGGGGCATCACACCTCCCTGGCTCTCACAGCCCATTTTAGGCAAATTCTGCACATCTGGCTGGAGCCCCCAGTTCCAAAACTCCCTGTGCAGGACTGCAGGTGGACAGATGGTTATCATCCTTCCCTGACCTAAGCAGATTATTCTTGCTTCCTAGGCCAAACCTCTCGGAAAGGAAGGATCACATCAGGTGTGCAAAGCAGGCATAAACGCCACCCAAACCAATTAATTACCTCACTGATCACCACTGCTCTGCATGTGGGGCCAAGGGGAGCTGCTCCCTGCCTCCCCAGGCACCCAGAGTCACAGTGAGTTATTCAGAGAAGGGCAATCCCTGTTTTGCTGAGAGGGGCACGGGGAATCCAGGCCAGGACTTGTCCATCACTATCCATCCCCAGAGCACTGGAGCAGAGCCCTGGGGTGAGGCAGGTAAGGGGATCTGGGGGCCTGGTGCAGTCACCTGGAATAAGAGGGGAAGGAATGTGCAGAGACTGTGGCCTCGCTGAGGGGCTTTGAGGTGATGGGGGCTAGAAGAGGAGGGAACAAGTATCTCCTGGGGCTTTGTGGGGAGCACTGCTCTTCTGGAAATCGGGTGTCAGTCCCCAAAATAACAATGCAGCAGAGGGAAGATGCTGCATCCCACACATCCAAGGCTTGCCTGACCCCAGGGCTCAGCAGGCAGCACCTGAGCAGCCACAAAGCCACCTCACAGAGCAGTTTGGCTCTTTCCCCCATGGCTTCCATGCAGGGCTTCTGCAGCACAACAAGGGGGTCCTGCACAGGAGCACGTCTGTGCAGAAGGTCCTGGCATGCACAGCAAAAAGTATCCCAGACAAACAGAGCGAGTCCTCCAACTGCACTCCAGCACGGTTTTGGGGAGGGAGTGGGGGAAGGCCGGATGGGGGCAGCCCTGCCCTCACACCCAATAAAGCGGAGCCGTGTCTGGTTTGTATCGAAGGCAAAATGAGAGAGAAAAAGCTTCTCCAAAATGAGATTCCTCACATGACAGCATGCTGACATGCTCCGGAGTGATTCTGGCAAGAAAGGGGAGTGTTGAGCAGGAACTGGGGTTTGCAGGATTGCCCAGCCACTGGGGGAGCTTGGGGGGGCTGCCGTGCTCCCCCCTCCCCAGCCCTGCACCCTCCTGCCACCTCTGGCTCTGAAGCTGCCACCCAACCTTGGTGCTGATGTCACCAGGGCACTGCCCTGCTGAACAGGGAACTCTTTGTAATGCATGGGTTTGGGGTTTTATTTTCCCCCTGTTTTTCTCTCCCTATGGTCCCTTCAACTCTGGCTAAGCTGTCAGTGAAGGCGCCCAGCACCCCTGAGCTTTGCAGATTTGATGCTGGTGGTGCAGGTGTGTCCCCAGTTGGTGACAGGTCGAGTGGCACATGAGTTGGGTAATGCTGCCCCTACCCATGGGGGAAAGGGAGCAGGAAAACATCCGGCTCCCCGGCAAAATGTCTCCCTCTAACTCCATCACCCCCTGGACTCCGAGGAGCTCCTTGGATTTCACTCTTGGACAGCAGACTGAGAGGGAGCAGGCAGTGCACTCGGGGAAGCAAGTGCCCACACAACCTGGATTCCCGGGGAGCAGCTGCATCCCCACTGCTCTCTGGGAATGTCCCTCCAGAGCCATCCCTGCGGTTTCGGGCATCAAGTCCCCAGCCTGCGTCCCTTCAAGCTGTTTCACATCCCTCGCGGGGTCCCCGCAGGCTGGGGGAGCGCGTTTCTGCACCGCGCTGGTTTACGAGCTGCCGGCTTTGGCCCTGTCCCTGTCCTGTGCCTTATCCACGGGGATGGATCTCGGCTGCATGGGGCCAGGGACCGCGGGCGCCGCTCCCACCGACACGCGGGGGAACTCGCAGGCGCTTTTTCAAGCATCTGGTGGTTGAATATTTATGAAGTAGGAGAGCAAACCAAACACCGGGAATCAAAGGAAACTGAACCTGATACTCGCATTGCTAAAACAGTCAGGAACCAGTTTCTTCCTGCCGGCTGCAGGGCAGGAGCAGCGTGTCCGCTGGGACAGTGGAGTGGGAGGGAGCAGAAGAAGCCATCAGCCAGCTCCATTCCAGCAGGGCCAAGTCGGGCTGGTGACACTGGGCGCAGCTGCATGACAGCCACGCTGACTTACACCCCTGCTGCTGCTCCAGCCCCAAATATCCATCTCCTTCAGCAGGAACCCAGTCCTAAGGTCTTTTTGGGAGATTCAGTGTTGTCCCTGCATGGGTCTGGTGCAAAGAAATCCCTGTTGCTTTCCTGCCTGCAGACAGCTGGGGGACAGGGAGAGCCTCATCCATCCCGGAGAGGAAGAAACCTCTCGGTGACTGTTCCTACACGGGCTCAGAAGTTTTGGGATCTCTGTGCCACAGCCTTGGCTGCCATGCCAGCAGCATCAGCACAGGCAGCACTGGAGGCTGGGACTTGTGCAGCCAGGATGTATTTTTTCAATCTCTCTGCATTTATTTGGTTTGATTTATTTTAAATTATTTTTAACAGTTGTTCTGAGTGCTCCATGGAGCCTTTCTTCTTAGTTAGGAACTTGAGCAAAGCTGGAGCAGAAGGGAAATATTATCAGCCAAGCTGGGATTTCTACCACGTGCAGGGGTTTTGTGGCAGCCCCATGCCCTCCAGGACCATCCACCCACACTCACACACTGACAAAGCCAAGGAAAGGGTCTGCTCCAGTCACTCAGCCCTGGGAGCACAACATCCCATCCTTTCCCTAGCTGGCTGCTACCTTTGTGTCACCACCAAAGCTCTGCTGGTGACTTGCCTGTGTCCCTGCTCTGGGGCCACCAGGAGGACACTGGGAAGAACCTGCCCTCCCACTGCAGGAGGCAGTGCAAGGGGTAGTGATAACTTTATTCTCCTCTACAACAGAGAGAGGACCTCAAGCTCAAATATCCCAGATTTCCAGGCTTCTCCATGCTGATGGTTTCAGCCCCATCCTGGTGATGCCCTGCTATTCCCAAGGCTGACAAGCCTCACCCCCAGTGATACAGCAGCATCTTGGACACAGAGCCCAAGCTGAACCATCGCTGTTCACCTTCCTTGCTTGCCAAGCAGGGTTTTCTAAAAGGCTTTAGAAGACAGATGTGCTAGAGGGTCTCACCCTTGGAGATTCCATTACTCAGACGTGCTATAGGAGCAGGGAATATCTCCTACCACTCTTTGTCTCTGGCAGTGTGGAGGATGGAGGGAATGCTGGAGCTGCTCAGCAGTGGTACCCACGGCCCTGGCAGGAACTCTGCTCTGCTGTGTCTTGGCAGCTGCTGTTCCCAGAGTTTCAGTGGATGCAGCACAAACCCCAGCATTACCTCCTGGAGGGCTTTCCAGCTCCAAAACCTCTGGATTTCCAGCACATCTGGGGAGTGGTTTGCTGGGATGAGTTTCCAACAGCACCCATAAGCCTGTCCTGCCACTGCTCCCATGGGATTTGGAGGGAAGGTAGGCAAATCTTCCCCACATCAGGGGCACAACTTTGGGCTGCTTGCACATCCCCAGAGGAGGCAACACCAGGAGTTGTGGATGTTCCCTGCTGCAGAGGGAATCCAGCCAAGGAGTCCAGATCTGACATCATCCCAGGAAACAGGAGAGTTTCAACATGTTCAATGGGAATGATGCAAACGAACCCATCTGCAGGAGCCTTTCATGAGTTCCCATCCCACTCCCAGCTCCCACCCATCCTCCTGTCCAGGGCTGGACAGTGCTGGGTACACGTCTCATCACTGGGGTGGCACAGAGCAGGGGGAGGTCAATAAATCCCTTTGCCAACAGGAGATGATGCTGGAGGAGCTCACACAGGGGCTGTGTCCCAGGAATGCTGTCAGGATGGCATGGAATGCTGGAGGCACTGCCAGCCCCAGCCCTGCCAGCTGCCTGCTCCTGGCAGGACTGGGCTAAATGGGAGAGCCCTGCAGCAGGCAGTGCTCCCGGGGGATGGGATGGGTTTGGGTCCAGGCAACCTGGCAGGGGGTGTTGGTGGGGCACAGAGTGGGAAGAGGAGGGGAGGATGAATGGCTCTGCAGAGAAATCCATATCAACAATTTAATAAGACCTAAAAAAAGAGTCTCCCAGCTGGAATTCATCAGGGAGAGCTTTCCAGGAGTAATAATAAGGAAAGCAGACTCCTGCCAGCACAATACCTTCATGCTGGCTGGGTGAGGTGTGGTCCTGGGAAGTCAGGTTGGGCAGCTGATCAGCTGAGCAGGGACCAGGGGTGCCTCTGCAGTGGGGCAGGAGCTGCCAGGCACAGAAAGTCTTGGAGAAGGGAGACTTGGAAAGCCCTTTGCAGGCACTTGGAGCAGGGGCTGCTTCCCTACAGACAGCCCCTCCACCCAAAGCTGGGCTGGGGGCTGGGGAACAGGCTCCTGTTCCTTCCCAGGACTGGTGGTATTAAGCCTAAAAAGGGAATTGTTGGAGTCTTTACCAAAGAAGGAAGGCCGGCTGCGCTGCTGGCAGGCAGAGCTGGGGGGAGGGATGCCACAGTCCAGCCCACAGGTCTGGGGGCTCACTCCCCTGTTTGTCCTGGGCTCCCCTTCAATGCACAGGGGCCAGATCCAGCCCTGAGGTGCTGCAGAAGCTGGTGCTGTGCACGGGCTGCTGCAGGGAGGGAGCTGCTTGGATCCCATGCATTGTGTGCAGCAGGTGTTGGGAGGCAGTGAGGGGTGAGACCTGCACTTCCCTCTGTGAATTCACCCCATTCCTTCCCTGCCTGCACGAGTTTAAACAAGGCTCCCACGGGGAGGGAAGGAGTCATAGCTCAGCTTCTTCCCAGTCCTCCTCTATGCTCCACCTTCCACCTTCCATCCTTCACCTTCCACCTTCCATCCTCCATTTCTACCCTCCACATTCCACCCACCATTCTCTGAGCAGGGAAACCTTCTCTCCACCCTTCTCTCTTCCTGCTCCCTCCTCCAAGCCCCCCAGCACCAGGGGGAACAGCAGAGGAGAGCTCTGCCCTGGGTGTGCAGAGACTTTGCACTGCCCTGCACTCCATAGAGGGCCCCGGCCCTTCTCCCCAAGCTGGCAGATGTATTCCACACCTCCTCATCCCTCTGTCCTTGTCACCATCACCAACCAACTGAAGCTCAAGCAGAAACAGGCAAGACACGCTGTGGCTGCAGGGCTGTGGCACAGGGGCAAATCCTGCCCGGATCAGTGAGTGCTGCTGTGCCCAAAGGTTGCAGCGAGGACCAGCCAGAGGATCTGGGGATGACACTCCCAAGTTATTTTATAATGAGGGATTGCAGCTCTTGATGGGCTGCAGGTCAAATTCACAGTTATTAGAACTTAGTAAATGTGGTTTTAACAACCATCTGGCTCTCCTTTTATATGCAATAACCATCCCATTACATCGAAATAAAATCCACATTTAAGGCTCTTAATTGCACAAGTGGCCTTTAGCTTTTTTCTCTCATCTCAAAAAAATAAAAGGAAATGTCCCATTTCCATCTGTCATAGCAGAAGAATTTGGCTGAGAGTCTCCAGCCTCCTCTTGAGGCTGGGCTGGTGCATGGGAGGTGTTTCAGCCCTGGGAGAAGGCACTGGAGCCATCCAGGCTCCCCATGGCCCCTGAGGATCCTTCCCCTGGGGCAGTGGTGGGGTCAGCCACCCTGCAGCTTCCTGGAGGGGTCCCAGCAGCCCTGGGGATTGTGTGGCCATTTCCTGATACAGACTAGAATAGGGTGAGGTCAAAGACTGACCTGATAGCTTGACAGAAGAGAAATGCCAGCTCACAGAGGATTTTGAGCTCATTTCAGTTTGGCTTTGCTCCAGTTCTGGGCAAATCATCTTCCTCTCAGCCCAGTTTCTCACCAGGAAGGGCAATGGAATGGGAAACGCCATCTCAGATGGCCAAAATGTGTCATTTGATTACTGCAGAATGTGAGGTGATGCAAACCCAACCTGGCAAAGCGAAAGCCTTTTCCCAGACAGAACAGTAAAATCAGGCACACTGACACAGGACATTTTCTTCCTTCCCCCAGGAAAGCTACAGCAACAGGATTTTGCACTTCTTGGGAGCTACATCTCCCAAGGGAGAACGGGAGAGGAGTAATCCAGTGCAAGGGAGCATCCTCAGTATGGCAGATGCTCAAAGCTGAGCTGAGCATCTCCTGTTGTCTCAAACACGTTCAGGCTCAATAATCGGGGGATTTAGGTGATATTGGTGGTTCAGCACTGTGGAAACCAACCTGTGGGCAGCATGTCTTGGCTGGGGTGTATAAACTACCAGGGAGCCCTTCCAGAGCTGACATCTCATCACCACTCTGGCACAGAGGGAGAAGCAGGGGCAGAGCAGGGCAGGCTGATTTCTCAGCAGTGGCTTTTCCACATTAAGCAGCTCCATGGCTCCTTGCTTTCCCCCAGCAAGGCCAAGAGCCCTGCCCATGTCACACCAAGTGCCCCCAATGCCAGGGCGAGCAGGGACGGGTGTGCAAGTGGGAGCTGCACCAGCTCCAGGGGATCTTTCCCAGAAAGCAAAAAGCACAAGTTCCCAGTGCCCTCTGCAGGAGGAAGCACAGCCCTTTTCCCCAAATTCTGGGGCCTTACAGGAGGACAGCGAGCAGTGGGATGGGTGTCTGTCACCCATGGATGGCATGCTGTGTCCCCTGTGGGGACAGGGGCACAGAGGCCCACCTGCCCATCCCCAGGGGCTCACAGGAAAAAGCCATTTTGCACCTTGACTTGTACATTGCTTCACTGGAGGAACCCAGGGATCCGGATAGCGTGGCCATGGCCATTCCCAAGAGCCACCTGAAATAATCACTGCTATTTATTCCCACAGGAAACCCAGCTTGGTTAACCGAGAAGTTTGGGTTTTGCAGAGCAGAGCTGGGGATTAACATTACACTTGCTTTTTTGTCTCTTTTTATTTGGTGCTTAAGGAAAAACAAAGGGGAAGAAATGAACAGATGGAAAACAACACCCAGCACTGCATGGGCTGTGGCACAGGATTGTTGTCCCAAGCATGGGCTAATTCCCCAGTGTGCAGCACCAATTCACATGCCAAGGAGAGGTATTTATATTTTATTTCTAATTTGCACAAAGTAGGGAGCTGGGTGATAACCCACAAAAGGCTGGCTCCCCGATCATCAAGACTTTACACTATTTATACATTTTAACAAAGGTATTAGCATTCATTGGTTGCAAATTACAGAGCTTTTTTGTTAATTAGTACTCAATCCCCTATTTGCTAGTTATATCTCTCGTGTTTCATGCTAATTTGTCCACAGGCAGAGTTCTTCCCTCCATTTGAGTCTGAGGTCTGTTTGGAGCAGGCAGTCAATGTATCAGTGGTTGTGATTTCACATTTCCAAAATTACCTTTTCCTCAGTTACTGTTCAGTTCTCTGACTTCACTCCTGGTGCCTCTCGGCCAGACTGCCCTTAAAACAAAAGATTAGAATGATAGAGTTAGAATAGGATATAGATTAGAATATTGTGAGTTGGAAGTGACCCATCAGGGTCATGGAGTCCAACTCCTGGCCCTGCACAGGTCACCCCAAGAGTCACACCATGTGCCTGAGAGCGTTGTCCAAACCCTTCTTGAGCTCTGGCAGCCTCAGGGCCGTGACCATTCCCTGGGGAGCCTGGGCAGTGCCCGACCACCCTGTGGAAAAAAGAACCTTTTCCTGACATCCAGCCTAAATCTCGACTGATTCAGCACAGTAGCCAAGCGAACGAGTTCACAATGCAACTGCTTAATCATATCATATGCACAATCACCTTGAGTATCAAATCAGCTACTGACTAACAACTGAAAATCCCACAAGTTCCACTCAAACCCCCCCGTTCAGATCCCGAGGGGCTCGGTGTCGGTGTGGCACAGCAGGCAGGGCACGGCAGGGCACAGCGTCAGACAGCGTGACACGGTGTGACACAGCACGCCACGGCGTGCCACGGCTCTGCACGGCTGCACACGGCGTGAAAATACTCCTAACGCGACACAAAGCGACATAACGCGACACAACCTGACACGGCCACAGCCCCGGGCGCTTTCCCGCCGCGGCCCCTTTAAGGCGCCCTGGCCAATCAGCTCAGCCCACATCCCCGGCAGGGGCCGCCCTCGATGCCCGCCGGGAGGCCCGTACCACTCCCGCCACCCGGGGGAGTTGCTTCTGTCCTCGGCCTGGCGGCCCCGCCGCAACCCCCCCTCCCCCCCGCTCCCTCTCCCGCCCCGCTGGTTTCACTCTCTTTCACAGTTTTTAGGTTGTTGTGGAGGGCAGTAGTGGGGCTGAGGGACCCCCACATAATACGCCGTCCCTCTTACCCCCCCGTGGCGTGATGGCGCGTGCCGGGGAGGGGCGGGGCGCGGGGCGGAAGCGGCGCCGTGGCGCGGGAGGGGGCGGCATCATGGCGGCGCCGGGTGAGGCGAGGGCGGTAGGCCGGGGCTGGTATTGGTACTGTGGGGAAGAGGGGACTCAGGGTAACGCGTTTATCTCTCCGCAGGCTCCAGGCTGCGTTTGGAAGCGGCGCTCAGCTTCTTGCTTCTCCTCGCCAGTGCCCAGGCCCTCGTCCCCAGCCATCGTCTCGCTGCCCGCGACCTGGCGCGGCTGCGGGCTGTGCTGGAGCGGCCCTTCACCGACGTGCGGGCCGCCTACTACTCCGTGGTGGGACTCAGCAGCCTCGGGGTGCGGGTGGCGGACGAAAAGGTGAGCGGGGGAGGGCCCCGCTGCCGCTGCCCGGGGGCGCTTTGCTGTACTGAGGGGCTGCTGCAGAGCAGCGAAAGACGAATTATTACTATAATATGAGTTTATAGAGCGAGCTCGGCTTGGACAGGACCGTGTGAGGGATGTAATACGTACGTGCGTTATATCCTTAGGAAGTACCGGAGTGTCACTGGTAATTACCGACTCTCCTGTGTTATCTGGATAAATTGCATCTTTGTCCGGGCAGAAGCGTGGCCCTGGCTCGCTTACACTCACTGCCTGTAAATGGTGGCTTCAGGGCTCGCTCCTCCACGGCCCGTTGTGATGTTGGTGTGGATAT
The DNA here is from genome assembly GCF_017639235.1 of Corvus kubaryi. Lineage (NCBI taxonomy): Eukaryota > Metazoa > Chordata > Aves > Passeriformes > Corvidae > Corvus > Corvus kubaryi. The sequence goes on along the minus strand of NW_024580668.1, from coordinate 9,364,074 downwards.
CAATTTGTTTAACTGTCTTGTGAATAAGTTCCCTGCCTGTGGCACGTTTGCTGTACTGTTAAATAGAGTTCTCATTAGTTTGTTTCAGTTCAAGTACTGAATTCAGGCAGTGCTATTTATATATATAATTGATTGTCTAAATTAAAGGCTGGTGGTATCAACATAATTCTTACTGTGCTGTGTCTCTAAGCATTTCTAGTTTAAATATTGCAGGTTGTGCCTGTAACATCCTCCTCACACAGGCACACCTGCTCACATGCATGAGGATGTTGACCTGTGCATGTGAACTGTAAATAGAAGTTTGTTCTTTCCTCATAGATTCATCCAGTACAGGGGTTCTAAACCATTTGGTCTTGCTTTCCCTTTGGGTTCTGCACATAAGCTCTTAGCTGTGAGGCTCCTGAAGATTTTGTGATAAAACTTTTTTTGTGCACAGTGCACCTCTTCACAGGATGGGGCTATTTAAAAGCTAGAGATAGTAAAAATAATAGCTAGGTGTAATACTTGAACATCTACCATGGAATGACCCACCCTTAAGATGTCTGTGTGCACTGATAAGCTCTCCTTGAGGCTGAACAGTCCCAGCTCTCTCAGCCTTCCCTCCTGAGAGACACCCCAGTCCCTCATCATCTTCACAGCCCTCCAGTATGTCCTTGTCTGTCTTGAACTAGGAAGCCCAGCACCAAAAACAGCACTCCAGATGTGCCTCAGCACAGCTGATTAGAGGGACAGGATCACGTCCCTGACCTGCTGGCAGTGCTCTTTCCAATGCACCCCAGGATACCACTGGTCTTCTTGGTCCCCAGGACACTCTGCTGGCTCACGGAAGCTTGTTGTCCACCTGGTGCTTCTCCAGGGAGAAGGTCATCTCCTGGAAGGCTACCACATTGGTTAAGCATGATTTTCCCTTGGTGAATCTGTGTTGGCTACTCTTCATCACCCTGTTTTCCTCCATGTGTTTAAAGATGACAGCCAGGATGAGCTGTTCCAACACCTTTCCAGGGCTGGAGGTGAGGCTGACTGGCCTGTGGTTCCCGGTGTCCTCTTCCTTGCCCTTTTTGAAGGCTGGAGTGACACTGGCTTTCCTCCAGTCTTCAGGCACCTCCTATTTTCCATGAGCTCCCAAAGATGATGGGGAATGGCTTAGCAATAAGGTTTGCCAGCTCCCAGAGTGCTTGTGGCTGCATCCCATTGGGGCCCATGGGTTTGAGGGTGTCAGCTTTGACTAAGTAATCTCTGACCTGATCCTCCTCAGCCAAGAGAAAGTCTAGGAATATTCCTATGTAATGCAGTCTTGTCCTGCTTGTAAAGGCCTGTGCTTCACATGCTCAAAGCCCTGTGATTTATGTATGAGCAGTTAAATTCCTGGTTATTTTCTGTTTAAAATGCATCCCAGTGATCCATCCACCCAGCTGTCAGTTAATACAAACTAAGGAGCAGTCGCTTTGCTTCCCTTCATGCTGTACCTGTTTGCCCCATTTTTCTCTCTGCATTCTTTGAAATTCTGTATTTCTATCCATTCATGATGGTGTGATATGCAGCTGGAAAGGAAGCTCACCCACAGAATTTCCGTTCATCTGTTCTCTATCCTGGAAGGTTTTCCCTACTAAATATACCTGTAAGACTTTAATTTGATAGGGTTTATAATTATACTCAGTTTAGGTTTGAATTATGCTTGTAGTAGAGTTTATGTGAAAATTCCTTATGTCTTCTAGGAGGAACCACCCTGGTTTATGTGCAGCACTTGGCAGAATAGAATCTGGGGGGTATAAAAACGCAAAGTATTCATGGAATTGCCTTAGAGTATTGTTTAAATCTCCTCTCAGTGGTTTACATTAACTTCTGTTTCTCCACAGGCTGCATGCAAGTTCATCAAATCTCATGTGGACTCCAGCAGTGTTGAATCCCTCTTTTATGCTGCCCAGTCCATCCAGGTCCTGTCTGGCTGTGAGGTGAGTGTGGAGCCCTGAGTTCTGCAGACAGGTATTACCAAAGAAATACTTGCCTTGATAGTTTTCTTGGGTTTGTTTTATGCATAACTTTTACTTTCTTTTAGTGGATTGTTCTCTGTTGTGCCTTAGGTAAATAAATGTTTGGGCATGCTCTACACAAGGCAAAGTATAGACATATAACACAAGTATTTGGTCCAGAGTAATTCTGAGGGGATGTTTTTTAATTAAACACTGATGGCTAAGTAAAAGGCAGCACATTTTATTAGAATTCTCAGGACTGTCTTGATTAGAAGCTCCCTGGGTGGATGACAGACTGTTTGGGTGTTGGAACACTGCTGGATACAGGTGCAGACCACCCTTGCTGAACTGGGGTGGGTTATCCAAGCCCTCTTTGTCATCAGTACCCCTGGCTGCTACACAGTGATGTGATGCCACATGAAAAGCAGTAGCGGGTTACCAGGATAAATCTGAATCATGGATTATCATGACTGATTGATGGTTGACAGCAAAACTTAGGTGTTTAATCAATTAAACTAAAAGGTAATGAATGATAAATGGATTTTTCCCAGAAGCTTATAGTGGTTCACCAGTCTAGTGTGTTGCTCCAGGAAGGAATCAGTGGTGATTTGAAGGCCATGTTTCTTCAAGTGTGAATCGCTGTGTTCCCTCTGCTCTTCCTCAGGCCACCATTTCAAATGAGACCAGGGAGCTGCTGCTGGCAGCTGTCAGTGAGGATTCCTCAGTCACCCAAATTTTCCACGCTGTTGGTGCCCTGAGTGGCTTTGGCCTTCCTTTGGCATCCCAGGAAGCACTGAGTGCTCTCACTGCTCGTCTCAGCAAGGAAGAGAGCGTGCTGGCGTAAGTCTCAGGCAGGAGTGATGCACGTGTTTATCCTCCAGGCAGCTGGATTTTGAATTAAAGAGTATTTAAATGCTTAATATTTGTAATATAGATGTAGTAGAGTAGGTGCTGTGTTTTGTCCAGTTCATTACTGTTCCTCAGGGAGAATGAAATACATGTTTTGGGGCCATTTTTGTATGATTTTGTAAATGAACTTCTATATTCAGTTTAGTTCAAAGATAATGGTCAGTAAAGGGAAGATATCCCAAAAAAGCCTCCAGCTGAAAGGATTGACAAACAGAATTTTTACTTTATACCCAACCATGATTCTGTGTCCTTTATGGTTGCAGCAGACTTGATGCTCTTTCTCAGCCCTGTTGTTTGTAGTTTGGGGTGCCTGCACTGTGAGCTGGAAAATATGTGCCAGTAAGCTGAATGAATCTTGGCATTTATCACCAAAGAACTTTGTTTCACTGTGAAACAAGAGAACAGAATGTCCCGTAAAGGCTGGGGAAGAAAGGGAAACTTTAAAACTTGATTTGTTGACTAAAAAAATTGATTCCTGGAAGCCTCAGTAGCAAGTCTGGGATCTGTGCTCTGCAGGGATCAGTTTGTTCTTTTCTCTGCCTTTGAGTCTGCGAGTTTCTTGCAGCACTGATGCAGCTAAAGTGACATTCTGTAATGAATGCTAAGCTAACACTAAATCACTTCAGATTCATTCTCTTGAGTGAACTGAAGGCAGGAACAGCTGTTTTACACTTCATTCAGAATAGAAAACGCAGTTGCTGCTTTGATTTAAATGATGTTTGGCTTTTAAGGAAGGAATAATCATACACTTGTTTGGTTTTGTTTGTTCTTGTTTAAGAACCATCCAGGCTTTGGAGACGGCATCTTACCTGTCCCAGCAGGCAGATCTAAGTAGCATTGTTGAGGAGATCGAGGTAGGAACACTGTGCTCTCTAATTATTTAGAAATTTGCTAGATCACTTTGGAACTAAAAGAAGTATTAATGTCAAAAACAAAATGAAAAACCAACTCAGATTATTGTCTGATGATATGATGTGGCTTGGCTTTCAAGCAGATAATTCCTTGGACTTTTATCTGTTTCACAGTGGACTGAGACAGAAAATCCTGACATTTCCATATAATTAAATCCACTAAAGGCTGGAGGATTTTCTTTTTTCCTGTTTCTAAATGACTGTTATAAAATATATCATTGATCCCATACAGATAATTTTTGATTACAGGCCAGCCTAACAGCAGAGATAACTTCTGTGGATCTACCAGAACGCAATTTATATTTTAATAACTCTTTCTGTCAGGACCTTGTCGCTCGCTTGGATGACCTGGGTGGAGTTTACCTACAATTTGAAGAAGGAATTGAGACTACTGCTCTGTTTGTTGCTGCTGCCTATAAGCTGTCAGACCATGTGGGTGCAGAGCCAGCAATAAAGGAGGTCTGTACCTGCCTTTTCCTCCATTGCACACTCCAACTCCCAAAAAAGGATCTGCACAGTCCCTGTGGTGCAGTGCAAGAGCCCTGTGTAACTGGGTAGAATTTCTATTGGAAAAAGTATTGAGCATACTCAGTGAAAAGGGACATTGTGGCAGGAATGCTAGGAAACAGAATCTAAGAGGAAATTCCAACTTAAAGATCACAGGCTGGATTTGTTGGGGTTTTTCCTTTTCCAAATGTACAGAGGGAAATTGCAAGTGAGGCTTAGCTTTTCTTTGTTTATTGAGACAAGGTGTTGAAAAAAACCCTTGTTTGAGAGTTTGTTCTGCTATTTGGCACTTGTGTAGCACTTTCCAGCATTTCAAAGTGTTTTGCAAATGTTACTTATCTGTGAGGAAATGCGGGCACCCGAGTTTGGGGTGCCCAAAAGAGAGACAACATTACCATGTGCCTGCAGGAATCCAGATGAAAAAACTTGTTGTCTAAGATGAAAGACTCTTGGAAATTTCTTTTGATCTTGGTTAAACTAGAAATCATTACTGCAAGCTATCCACTTGATTTTTTTTTCCACAAGTTAATGGAGTTAGATGTACTTTAGAGTGAGAATGGCAACTCCCTAAAGCATGAGCCAAAGTGGCAGGGTTAAGACTGAAGCCAGTGTAAGACATCTGAGTTCAATCCTGGCTCTTTTCCACACTACTGCCAAACAGACTAATGCAAGGTAATTTTGATGTCATTTTTGAGGTGGTGATTCTGCCACGCACAATTCAAACTGTCAGCATCCAAATGATGCTAAAAAAAGACCAATTAAGGAAAATTGTTTAGGTTTTTTTTCAGAATTGTGCTGTCAGAAGTGCTGCTGTTGGGGCTTAAGGCTTTATCTCTGGTGAATGGTGAGAGTGCCTTTAGAATGCCACAAAACTGTCTTTAAAAAATAGCATGTAGTATTTGAAAAAATAGCTGCTTCCCCCCCCCCCCCCACTTTAGTGAGAGTGTCAGTTGGTGATTAGGGTCTGGAGCAGTGCCATGCCCTCCACAGACATGAAAAACACTGCAGGATTTGCACTGTGCAGGAGTTTTGTAGCATTTGTCTGGATGCTTTCTCTAGTTGGGGTATTGTTTGGTGCTTACCTGGTACAAGCAGGAGAGTGAAAATTTGAGATGCAGAGGATTTCATTTAAAAGCGTTCTTTGTAGGTCACTAAGTTGTATCCCTGTTGCTTTATTTGGGATTGTCTTTGACTGTTCTCATTCTCATTAGAATTTAGCCCAAAATCCTTTGTTTGGCTCAAAGTACAGGTAGCCAATTCCTCTGTTTTCCAGACTAGCAGGCAGTGATGGAAGAAGCTGAATAATGAGGGGTAATGAATGATATGCAGTGTGGTGCAGATGCCCTAACCCTACCAAGTCAGCCTACAAAACCAGCTGGGGGGATGCAGTCCCACTCCTGCTTTGGAGAGAACAAATTAGCTTTGGCACATCCCAAAGCCAGAGCTGGCTCTGTGCTCCTGGTGGTACTGCTTTAAAGCTAATCCTCTTAGCTTGAGGACACTGCTGAGCCTGAGGGGATAAGCCTGCATGGGCCTAGACTTCCTCCTTCCAGAGCCTTTGGGATGCTTCACTCCATGGCCTTCCCAGCCTGGCAGGTAGCCAGGACATCAAGCCTGGTCCTGCTCCACTGTATGAAGACAATTGTGCAGCTCTTGCAGCCAAATTGTCTTTTTGCAGCCACATGCAGTCTGGGTAGTTGAGCTGATGACATCTTCCACTCCGAAACACGTCATTTACAGAGGTGGATCCAAATTCTGCTTTTCCAAATTCTTAGCACAGTTCCAGCCACTGTGGTTGGAACCTCCCAGCCAAGAATAAGAATGCACATGTGAAATTCCAAAGGTAGATCATTTTGGGTTGCCTCATAACTTGAAGTATTTTTAAAGCAAATGGAAAATTAAACAGCCTTTTATGAATAATGTTTTCATTAATAACATACTGAGCCAGCTTGCAATGTTGTGGTAAGCTGCTGGTGCTTATATGTGATTGCCTTTTCCTCTTTCAGGATCAAGTTATCCAGCTGATGAATGCGATTTTTAGCAAGAAAAACTTTGAGACACTCTCAGAGGCCTTCAGCGTTGCTCGTGCTGCAAGTTCCTTATCCCAGAACCGCTTCCACTTGCCTGTCATCATTGTCCCTGATGGGCCTGCAGCTGTGTCTCATCATCAGCCCGTACTCAGGGTAGGGCCTTAGCCCCAAATCTTGGCTCAGTCTGTGTAACTGTAGGTCTGGGCTGACTGAAAGTGTAAGGTGCTGTCTCTCACTTTTAGCTCTGTGACTCAGGTTCCAGTAGATGTGGGATTTTAGGGCTTTTATGAAGTGATTTTTAGGAACCTTGGCTTACCAGGGCTTACCAGACACTGCCTCGAGAAGGCACGGTGTGGAAGCCGGCTCTTCACCTTCCCTATTGCGTTAGAAGGAACAAGGGAATGTGGGATGCTGAGCAGGGAAGAACTCTGGGTGCATAACACAGAGGGGTACCAAGTTGTCTGTGCTCCTGCATTCCTTCTGGGACAGATTTCACAGAAATGCTGGTTTTTCTCTTGCAGCTGCAAGTGACCAATGTTATGTCCCAGCTACTGACTCAAGTTTCTGTAAAGCTTGACCAAGCCAAGTCTGTGTCTAGCAAAGCCACTGTCCTTCAACAGCTACCATTTACTCTCGCTGGGTAAGAAAATAACATTATTTTTAGAGTAAGGCAAACAGCTGTTATTTAAACAATGTTGGACTTACTTTCCATAAGTGTTTTTCCACCAGAGAAATGTTTCTGTGATAGAAGACTCAAAATGCTGTGGTTGTGTTTTGTTGGTGTCGCATGACTGAGCACATTTGGTGGTGATGGTGAATTTCTGTTGTTTTTTCTTTTCACTGGGAGTGGGAAATTCCAATGTTCTTTGACTTTGGTCAGCTTTGAAGAATTCTTTTTCTGCTACACTTAGCAACGTTAGCTTTGTGCTGTGTTTGTTTACCTATTTAATGCAGCGTATTTGGAGGTTTAACACCTTGGGTTTTGTTGTTACAGAGATTTCTTTGAGCTGAACTTCATGAATGTGAAACCTGCAAGTGGATATTATGATTTCTCTATCAGTGTAGATGGAGATAAGCGATTTATTGCTAACAAAGTGGAGGTGAGTGTGCTCTTTGATGTGTTTTCATTGTGTGCCTATTCACTGAAACAGCTTTTTATTTATACTTGTGAAGGATGTTGTATGGAATTTTTATCACATGTTTTTCTGTAATGCATTGGATTTTGACTCAGGATTATGGCCAGTAACCAGATTAATATATGATCAAAAGGGATTTGTGTCAATTGCAAACCTGACTTATCACTGAGCTGCTGATCTGACAGCATATGAACAAAGGGTAACAGTGGAAGTGTTTATATGGCAGCCCTAAGTCGATATGCAGAAATGATTACCAAGTGTTAGTTCTTCAGAGCACTCCAGATTTGAGCCCATGAATCTCAAGGTTTGCCTTCCAGTTGTCTGGGGATTGCCTGATGTATGGAAGCTGAGCATTTGTTGTTGTCTGTTTGTATAAGCTCTAGAGCCCTAGAAGAGAGTCAAGGGGGTCTTTTGGCATCTCCAAACCAGTATATGGTGAAGATTTTGTAGTGGAGAAACAGTGACCAAAGCAGATGAAGTCTTCCTTTCGTGCATAAGCCCCTCATTTTTGGTGGCAAAAGCTGTTAGACCACACCTTTCTAGAAGAGCAGTTCTAGATAAACACTTGGAGTTTTCCTTTCCTCAGGTTTGTTACAGTGAGAGCAGTGTGACCTCTGTGACTGTTCATGTAGTCACCCCAGTGTCAACAGCTGAGAATGCTCTTCTCCAGAGAGGTCCCAGGGTTAATTTTTGCCCTCAATCACCTATTTAAGGAAACAATTAGCGTTTCAAGTCTTCCAACATATTTAGCTTGGAGGAGGACACTTACAACTGCTGACCTTTACTCTGAGTATCAAATTGACTCTGTCAGTGGAGCAGTAATGGCACTCAGGGGTGTCAGAAGGGGCTGGATTGTCCTGCTTAAGCTGGGGCTGGCACAGGGAGGCACCGGCAGGAATGTATTAGCACCGGCAGCTTTGTGGGAACAGCTGCTAATAAGACACATTGTTACGGGGGAGGACTGCTGGGGAGCTGCTTTTTTCCTTACTGTTATTAGCATTAATTGTCCTTAATGCACCATCGTTTTGACAGTAATGAGCTAAACCAGTGGGTTATTACTCAGGCAGAGACTACATTTCCTGGCATTAAAATATTTGAGAGATGTTTGTGTACTGTGCAGTTGCAGAGGCTGTGTGCAGCAGCTCTGAGTTGCCTTCACACAACTTTTATAAAATTAATATTTCATTAGTCCATCTTTCTTTGCCCCAGTCTTGGAACAAGTTAAGGCTGTGCTAAAGTTAGCCTTAATCATCTGCATGTTAATGGATCCATTTCAGCAGTAGCCTCTCTCTTAAATTACACTTTTTGTTGTAAAGGAACTGCCAAGATGATTGTGTTTGAAGTCTGACCTGAATAGTTTAGTTAATGTTTTTACATATTTTTCCCACAGGTTCCCTGTGAATTATTTTTTGGGCTGAGGGTGTGGAGCTGGTTCACATGAGCAAACCTGTAATAACAAATTGTAGTATAAGATGAAAAATATCTTGGCAATGAAACTTTAATTCTCTAGGGGAGCATTTGTAAGCTGTGAGAACAAATGTGCTAATTAAAAACTACAGACTGCAGTAACTGCTTATATTTGAGAGAAGAATTGAAATCAGTCAAACCCTCGGCTCAGTGCCTGGATGGGCTGTGGTTTGGGGCTGGGGAAAGGGCAGGAAATTATTTCTCTGCTTGGGGTTTATACTGCACTTAACACAGAGGAGTGTGATAAATGGCAAGGCCTTATTGGCTGCCCTGCACTAAGTGATGAATGCTGTGACTCTGAAGGAAAACTTGCTGGATAAAGTGCAGGTCTGCAGGAATGCTTTGGCGTTTGCCTGCTGGTAATAAAATCAACGGAAACCTGTTGGGCTCTAGGAGCCAACAGAGGCAGAACTGGTTGCTATCTGGAGACCTCTTGTCTCAAATTGCTGTCCAGAAAGTAGAAGGACATAGGCAGTGTTAAGTTGTATTATATGTGATGTAATCTTTAATAGCTGGTTTCTGCTAGTTCAAAAGGCAAACTAGCTGGATCTGGGTAGTTTCGTTAAAAACAGCGCTCTCAAGGGCAGCTAATTCCAGCATGCCTGAGAAGTTGGTGTCTGCAGGGCTGGCTGGTTGTGCAGGGAGGAAGGGGATGGCTCAGGGTGGGTGACTGGTTCAGGAGTTTTGCCAGAAGGTAAATTGCTGTAGATCCTTCTGTTCAGGTTAGGCTCTGACTTGAGCTTGGTCATAAGACCCTCTTTGGGGAAGAGGGACAGAAGAGCTAAAGCCTCTGCAATGAACTTGACCGTAATTGGTGTGTAGAGCGCTCTGAGGAATTTTCTATTGTGTTTTGTTGCAGCTGAAAGTAAAAGTTTCCACAGAAGTGGGGATTACTAATGTAGATCTTTCTACCGTGGATAAAGATCAGAGCATTGCACCAAAAACAACCAGGTAAAACAGCATGGGGTGTGTGATCCTTTAAGGGCAATCCTGACTCTAGACTAGAGCCTTGGTTTCTCTGAGCACCAGGCCTTCTCTTGGAAGATCACCTCAGTTCTCTGTGGGTTTTTTTCCTCCTAGGGTAGCTTACCCAGCCAAAGCCAAGGGCTCGTTCACTGCTGACAGCCATCAGAACTTTGCTTTATCCTTCCAGCTGATAGATGTGAACAGTGGAGCTGAACTCATCCCTCACCAGGTTAGGACAATTTTTGTCATTGCTGTATTACCAAGATGTTCTGTCATGAAGCATCTGAGTTGACAGTTGCTCTTGAAAAGATTTGATAGGTTTTGAGAAGCCTTATGTTTCTGACTGTGAAGATCACTGATCTCAGTAGATGGGAGATTCACTTCATTTGTTTTGTCTGTTAAATGAAACCTATCCTGGCTCTGGTATTGTGTTGTATTTAACTCCACACATTGAGTGCACATAGTCTGCACTGTAAAAGCACACTTCTGATTATTTTTTTTTTAATGTAGATTGTTGGCTGAAAAAGTCCTTGAATGTTCCAATCTTCCTTGCAGACTTTTGTCCGACTTCACAACCAAAAGACTGGCCAGGAGGTGGTGTTTGTTGCAGAACCAGACAGCAAGAATGTGTACAAGTTTGAACTGGATACCTCTGAAAGAAAGACTGAATTTGACTCTGCCTCTGGGACCTACACTCTTTACCTGATCATTGGAGATGCCACTCTGGAAAATCCAATCCTGTGGAATGTGGTAGATAGCTGGAAGTGGGGTGGTGTGATTTTGGCATTACTGACAGTCTAACAGGAGAGCATGGTACAGGCTTGGAAGCAAAAAGCTCAAATGTTTTACTCTTCGTAGTCAATCAGAATCCTTTTGGCCATTTATGGGCTCTGAGGTTTGCTGTTCACTGCAAGTTTTAAGTAAACATGAAAGCAAGACAGAAATTAGCATTCATTTAATCATGTGGTGGTGCAGAAACTTCAGAAGGTTTATGGGTTTGATTGTAATTTCACAGCAAGCTCTCAAGGTTTAACCTCTCTGCTCTTTCTCTGCTGGAAATAAGTCCAGTTCTTAATGATGGCTGAATGGAATTACTGCCTCTGTTTAGGAGAAGTTGCTTCTTAAAAAATCTGGTGTCTTTTTTTCTCAATTTCCTTTAAAAATTATGTAGATCATAGATTGGCAAATAAGGAAATAGAGCACAGTAATGGAATAGATTTTATTAATACATTTAGATCTAAATGCATGAAGCTGCATGATTTCATTTCAGGCTGATGTTGTGATCACGTTCCCAGAAGAGGATGCACCATCCACAGTCCAGTCCAAGAACCTCTTTGTTCCCAAACCTGAAATCCAGGTACAGTCAAAATTGTGTGGAGATGAGGGCCTAGTGTTCTCATCATAATGTATTTGGAAGTAATGTAATTAAAGGAAGACCAGAGTTACTGCTTAATGGAGAGAAATTTGTTGGAGTTCTCTGGTGTATGAAGAAATAAGCTGTGTGTTCTACCTGTGAGAGAGCAATTGGTGTCAGTGAGAAGACTCAAACATGAAAATTTGGCCAGGTAAGCACCGCAGAAAGGTCTCTGCTTTGTTCCAGCCATCTGTGCTGGTGTCAAGCTAACAAGTGCTTCTGTGAGTGCAAGGAAAAGTTAACTGTGCAAGAAATCAAATGTGCAGAGACTGGAATAGACTGCTTTGCCTTAAGAAGAATGGCTCTCATGCAGAGGAACCTCTTGAAAACATCACCAGGGCTGCAGCGGGTCATCTGGGGAGCAGAGAAGCTGCTCTGTTGGAATACTCCTCCTCATGAGTTGGTTTTGTTTGTTTGCAGCACCTCTTCAGGGAACCTGAGAAGAGGCCTCCCACAGTGGTGTCCAACACTTTCACAGCGTTGGTTCTCTCCCCACTGCTTTTGCTGCTCATCCTGGTGAGTGAACTGGGTCACAAAAGAGCAATACCTTTTCCTGTCCAGTCCAGAGTCACTTAGGAGGTTGGACAGGTCGATTTCTTGCTAAAACTCTTGGTTAATCATGACTGGCACAGCAGTGCTGCAGTCACAGCTAGCAGATGTCAGCGCAGAGCGTTGGTCTGGTTTGGTTTTTTGAGGTTGTAGTCGAAGCAGAGTAACACTGTTGCCAAATTGAAGTAGGTGGATGAGTTTCTTCAGTGTGCTTCAGCTGGGGATGGTGAATAACAGTGGGCTGATTAAGTTGTAATAACATTAGACTTCCACAGGAAAAAAGCAGTTATTCTGCCTCACATGTAATAAATCCATCACAAAATCTGTGTTACTGAATCCTATCAGACTGAATTCCCATTTATGGACATTTGAGTGTCTGTAGTTGAAACATCCTCTGCTACTCACTGTATCATCAGGTCAGTGCTTTGAATTTAATGCAGTAAAAAAATCTCACAGAGGCAAGTTAAATTACTCCTTATTTGGAAGATGAAACTGATTCCAAGAGTAATTTCCCATTTGCCAGTCTCAGTGAAAGCTGGCATTCAGGCAGTCATGTCCTCTGGTCTATGGAGTTCACAATATACAAGTTGATGATGCTTCAATGAAAAAACTCATTGTTGCTGCTCCTCTTTTCCACCCTTCATGCCTTTATCTTTTGTAGTCAAAAGCTAAAAATGATACTCTGAGCAAACATCTTGTATCTGTAGTTGTTCTTTGGATGAGTCCAAAAAGAGAGCATTACCTTTTTTTTTTTTTTTGTATTTTTAATGGTAATTAATTCAACTGGATAGAAATAGCAATGTCTATTTCTTTTTCAGTATTTAAATTTGGAGCAGTACTCTCATCAGTTTAAGATATTTGAGGAACTGCATTAGGGCAGTCAGAAGTAGCAGAAGAAATATTCACTGAAAGAGCTCAACAATGCTGCCTTTAGCAAAATTACTGCTCTCTCCTCTTGCAGTAGTAAACAAGTGCTTCTGTTGAGAATACACTGGATTCACTGAAGATCTTAAAGCAAACAGGCTTGAAGGATACTGAAGCTTAAAACAAAAGCTTGTGTTTACAAGGCTGTTTAACTCCAGTTTTGCTTCTTTTCCTTTTAGTGGATCAAGATAGGTGCCAACATCTCCAACTTCAGCTTTTCTCCCAGCACCATTGTTTTTCACATGGGACATGCTGGTAAGTGTCAGAGGCTTTCTGCTGTGTTTGACCTCCTCACCTGGGAGTTACAGATGAGAGCCTGTGGTTAATGGGCTCGTGGTCTATTAACTCTAATGACATAACAGCATAACATTTGTTCTCTTTGTTTCCATCTGCCTTCCTGCTTTTCATGACTGTTAATATGGTGATAAACCTGTTTTGGCCATCAGCTTATAACAGCCTTCATTATCCGGGCCCCTCTCTCACTCCATTTATCTGTACTTAATAGAACTTCTTATTTCCAGAGGTCACACTTTCTTTATTGCATGTTTATCCTCTGAGAGCAGGGAGGTTCTGTGGGGATTGAAACCTGCAGGACTGTGTTAACAGTGAATGGCTACATCTTTTCTTTAAAGCTCTTCCCATGAAAACACTTCTGGTTCTTTGGCTGAACCAGTTTTTTTTCATCAATTTTATTGTGCCTTTGGTCACACAGTTATTTAATGTCTTGGTAGAGTTTCAAAAACATAGCAGGTTGGGAGAATATGGAATCTACTGATTTCCAAATGCCGTTATGTTTCTCAGTCCAAGTCAGCTTCCTTGGAAGCTTTATAAAGCTGTAAGCCCTTACAGATGTGTGAGGTTAATATCCCCTATTGAAATCCAGAGTATCCTCCTCTTTTTAATAGCCCTTAATGTCTATAATATGTCCATAATTCTGCCACAGGAGGGTTGATAGCAAGCTGTTAGTGTCACATTTTCTTTCCAGAATGGGGACCCAGATGTCTTCATTCCCTGGCAATAATATGTAGTCTTTAGATCTGCCATTCAGAGCTTCAGAGATGAGATAGAAACCAAATGCTTAGGCCTGGCAGTACAGTTGTTCTGAGGATAACAAATGGTTGATCTTTGAAATGCAGTTTCAGCCATGGACTCTCTTTTTTTTTTTCCCCCAGCAATGTTGGGACTCATGTATGTCTACTGGACTCAGCTCAACATGTTCCAGACTCTGAAGTACTTGGCCATTTTGGGTGGCATCACATTCCTGGCAGGCAACAGGATGCTGGCTCAGAAAGCTGTGAAGCGGTAAGGGGGGGCACAGCTTTGACATCAGTGGGGAGGACATCACAGGGTGCTGCTGTGTGTCAGTGAGCACTGGTTTGGGCTCTTGGACCTTGTGTGTGGGGCTGGGCTGCTCAGCTCCACTCCCTGCCTCTTGAACTGAGCAGGGCAGTGAGGGGCTGTCCCTGAGGTACAGCTCCTGCAGAGAGAATTGGTCATGTGGCATGTGCTGAAGCAAGCTCTTAGAATAATATTAGATTGTGAAAGCCATTTTAAATTCAGGAGAGGCCCAGCTATTTGGGAGCTCTGCTTGTGATAAAGGTTTTGAGAGGAGGAAGGTAAGGCACGAGTAAAGTACTGTTGTTTTCCTCTAGCTAAGGGGAGATGATGGAGAAAAGGGAAGCAGCTGCTTATCAGCTGTGCAGCAACAGACAAGAGGCAACAAACACTAGCAAACCCAGGGAAAATTCTGCTAGATATTTGGGATACAGCGTTCATTTCTGTACTGGCACTGGATTCATTCTGCACACTTGTGTCTTCTGCCACGCAGTGCCTTTGTGACTGCCCTGGCGTGGGCAGCCAGCAGTTTGGTGACCCAAACTTCCAGTGCAGTGCATTGGTTAGAGGTCACACCATTCCCTCTCCTTCTGCCACACACAGTGTCCGTGTGACACTTCAGCTTTAGCCCTTTTGTACTAACGCAGCATCTGGCTTTGAAGATGATCTTACTGACCTGCTTTGCCATCACACCTGTGCTTTCCTCTCTTTCCCCTTTTTCAGCCACTGGGAGCTTATTCCTGAATAGCTATCTGCATAGATAGCCCTGGGTTCTCACTTTTTTGGTTACACTCTATTAAAACTGGGACAAGAGCTGTAAAAAAATCATAAGCAATATAATTTTCAGGAGGGTTGCATTGATTTGATTTCTTTAAAACATCTCTACTTTTATGGTTGTGTTAAGGAGGCTGATTAATGTAATAAACCATTTCCATACTGTCCTCCCAGCTTTCTCAGCCTTGCTCCCTCAGATGTCCAGCCCTCTCCACTGTAGCACTTTTTCTTGTTTGCATAACTTCCAATGGGAATTTTGTTGCCCCTGGGGCTGTTGTGTCATTTAATAATGTTTCCTTTTTCATTTAAAGTGTAATGAGACATTGTTATTAAGTGGAGATTGCCTAGGATACAGATTTGGGGGAAAATAATACAATGAAGCAAATTTCTGTCTTGGCTCAACCAGGGCTTCTGTTAGCACATAGATGCAGGTGGTTAGTTCCTCCTTCAAACCACTGCAGGGGGTGTCCGAGTGCTTTTTCACGGTAAATGACACGAAGCTGCAACTACAATGGCAGATTTGAAAGTAAAACTTCTCTCTGAGGCTAAAGTTAAACCTTTTGTACATGACTTTAAAGTTCAAAGAGACATCTCCTTGTGAAGACGCTGCCTGCCTGTCTCAGATGCTGAAGTGCAGTGACAATTAACCAGATTGCACTTTGAGGCGAAGCTGTGGAGGCCGACAGCAGGCATGGGAAGGGGAGGGAAGGGGGCTGGCTGTATAAACCATCTTGTTACAGAAGTTACCAGAAGGCCTGGTTTTGCTTTTTTGCATTTCTGTCACTGAGTCTGGTTCCTGGAACAGGGCTGCTTTCTTCCTTCCTGTCTTCTCTGAACCTTTCTCCCTCTCTCCTTTTGGCAGGATCGCTGCAGAGCAGAGCAGTAGGTTGGCAAAGTATAGAACGCTGCGGTAAAAGGGGGTTTGCTAGTGACCAGCTCTTCAGGAAGTAAGGGCCTTTTTGGATTTTGCCTTTCCCCGGGCATGCTGCCTGTTTCATTTCACCTCATCACTCACTCCTTTGACAAAAAGTATGTGAGCTGAAGCTGCTTCCCCCAACATGGCTTATTGGGCTTTAAATCAGTCCTTGGGTGCAGCTGCAGCTGTGTTGGCATATTAGCAGTACATGTTCTCTGAGACTGAATTGCATTTGTGTGATTTCCTTAACTGTCTGAAGTCTGTGTGGTGATATGTGCACATGTAAATATGCTGTCACAGGCACCAAGCAAGCTCTCAGGTGATGAAATAAACCTAGTTTAAACAATATTATTGCTCCTATAAATAAATTATTAGTAATGTCATCTGGAGGAGACCTGATGAAAGTGGCTGATACTGGGGCTGTTCCCATCCTGCTGCTGGTACTCCCTATCCCCACCTGCAGTATTCTGGCTATTCAGCTGCCAGACACTCTGCCTGCTGAATTGCATCCTCATTTCGGGTGGTGAGAGCTCTGTGCAGCAAAGCCAGGTCAGCACCACCTCTCTCAGCTGAGAGCACGACCCAGTCCTGGGTCACCCTCCCATTAGACTGAACTGGTCATGATGGCTCAGGCAGCAGCAGTTCCCAGCCCCCTCCATTCCACACAGCCGTGTGATTGGTCTCCATTGCCATTTGCCAGCAGAAAGCCCTTTATTTCCTTTCTTTCCAAGAGGTAAGGTCCCAGTTTGCTCTGCACACACTGGTGTGGGAGGCAGGACTGCCCAGTTCTGAATGTGTGTGCATGGAGGGCTTCGTTCCTTGTTCAATGCACTGGTTTGTTGTGAGAAAGAGGGAGAGCTTCTGGGATGGGTCCTGTGATGCCACAAATCACTGTGCAATGTGCTGCACAGGTACATCTCCTGAGCATCTGCTTCCTCTCACATCCATAGTCAGTGCTCCAGGCACGTGGGGAGTTGAATGGAGCCCAGTTTTTGTGGTGCAAATCAAAACCAGCACTGGGAGGTCGTGCCACAGAAATGGTGTGCACTGTGGTGAGAGCTCCTGTCTGTAGATCAGGGAGTGTTCAGGATGGTTGTGTGGAAGTCACCTGTGGAGAATATGGCATCATGTCCCTCAGAAAAACACCCTTTTGCTGTCTCTTCTCTCCCTGGAGTGTTTTGAGGTATTTGAGCACAGAACAAGGTACAGCAAGTTACTGGAGAGGAACTGGAGGTGGCTGTCACTTGTCCTTGTAGATGACTGCTGTGTTTGCTGTTCAGGCTCTTGGATGCTTCTCTTTAACATCACTTTGGACCAGTGGTTTGCAGCTTTTTAGTGGCCTGTTACCAAGTGCCTCATGAGCATGTTCTCCACAGCCTGCATGTTTCCTGTTTCTCAGCCTAGTATTTTAACTCCTTCATTCCTTGTGGGCTGTAAGTAATCCTAGAGGATCACGGAATCACAGACTGGTTTGGGTTGGAAGGGACCTTAGGTCCTCTAGTTCCAACCCCCCTGCTGTAGGCAGGGACACCTTCCACAAGACCAGGTTGCTTAGGGCCACATCCACCCTGGCCTTTAACAAATTCCAAAAATGGGCCATCAACAACCTCTCTAGGCAAACCTGTGCCAGTGCCTCACCACCTTCTGTGTAAAAAATTTCTTCCTAACATCTAATCCAAACCTGCCCTCTTTCAGTTTAAAACCATTGCCCCATCTGCCTGTATAAAACATCCCTCTCACTCCTTTTCATAAGCCCCCTTCAAGTCCT
Organism: Corvus kubaryi; assembly: GCF_017639235.1. Taxonomy (NCBI): domain Eukaryota; kingdom Metazoa; phylum Chordata; class Aves; order Passeriformes; family Corvidae; genus Corvus; species Corvus kubaryi. Next base: position 9,346,498 of record NW_024580668.1, on the reverse strand, counting down.
GCATGGCCACAGTGAGGCCTCCCTGGGGCCTTCTCCAGGCAGAGCATCCCCAGCTCCCTCAGAGCAGAGGGGCTCTGGCTCTCAGAGCATCTCTGTGGCCCTAAGATCTTGCAAGTAACTTAATATCCACAAACCCTAAGTTAGATATTGCTGCCATACACAGTCGCAAGCATTTTTCCTCATTGCTGGGTTTTCTGATGCCCCAGCTATGTCAGTTAAGAGTGTCATGCTATGTGTGCCTGTGTCTGGCATCACGGAAGGCAAAAGGACCCCGAAAAGTTGGGTCTGCTGTGCTAACATGAGACTGCTTGATCTTCTTGGGGACTTGAAGATCTTTGTGTTTACATGGACCAACGATTCCCAGCAGATGGATCAGCCCTGTTAAAAGGAGAAGTTAAGGTACTTGCAGGCTTTACCTTCAGCCTGGGTTTGTTTTTTTTTTTCAATTCTATAATTTAATAGGCACATTCATCCCTTTTGCACCAGAAATTAATCTTTCTTTTCTCTGACCATTTCCATGCTCCTTGAATTCCATCCCCCATTCCAGAGCAGTACTGGTTTTATCACTCAAATAAGCTGCTTTGGGGAAGCTTGTCCAACAAGCTGCTTTTGAGAGAGAATGAGGGATCTGGGGACACTTATACTGTAGAAGGAAGTGCTTTGTTGCCTGGAAGAGTTAATTTTTTTGATTTTTCTTTCCAGGACACACTAGTACCAGAAGAATTGAAGAAATGTGGAAAACAAAGCAAATGCCTTCAGAACAGAAGCAAATAAGTAACTGCAAGGCCAGAAGAAGGAAGGCAGAGGATGATTCTTTTTTATACATTAAGTCAAAAGGGTGCCAGTTAAACTTTTTTTAAAATTTTCATTTTCATCACTGTGTTCATGCTACTGGAGTGCTTTTCATATGAATCTGGAAAATCTTTCCTTGGATCCTCCCCCCTTCTCCCAGGACATTTGAATTTCATTTTGAGAAAAAGGAAGAAGAAAATACAAATCTGCTTTTCCCCAGATGCCCTTTCCTCATCCTAAAGATTTGTGAATAAAGAGGAAAGAATGGTCCTTTGTTTTGAATGAGTGGTGTGTTTTGGCTGTCTCAGAGGTGGTGACTGGAAGCTGGGCTCACATGAGAATGAGAAGAGCTTTTTCTGGTGGGTAGTTCTGTGTGAGTCATTGCTGAGTGTAAAGCTTCCTGTTCTTTCATGTTCTTTCCCAGGGGGCCGTGTTTATTGAGAGGACTTCCCTCCTGCCTGTCCCTTGGGTGAGGCTGTGGCTGCCTTTCTCTGCTAAGGGCTCTTCTCTCCCACTCCAGGCTGTGCCCAGCTGCTCTGGGCCCTCGGGGTCAGGCCCTTGTGGGGAGCCAGCTGTGTGCTGGTGTGCCTGGCCGTGTCTGACCAGGCAGGTTTGGGGGTCCTGTGGGGGCTTCACTCTCTTTCCAGCCTCTGGAGGTAACCTTGTTACTCCAAATACGAGTTTGAGGCAGGTTGTTGCCTCTGGTGTTGTATGAAACCAAAAGCCAGGATTCTGCTGGTTGCCATGTGGCCATGTCTGAGTTACTCGAGCTTTAATTTCCCACCTAATTACTCCCTTCAGGACCACCAAGCAGTGCTGAGGCAGCAGATTTGGGTTGCTGAAGGACTCACAGATAGTAATAACCAAAGGCCTAAATCTCCTCCTGATGAGCAACTTCCACATGGAAGTTTAACAGGTGCTCCTTCCTTGCCCTGCATCCATGTTCATCCCATGTCAAGAGTAGTTGCTTTAAAGGCCCTTTGGCAAAGGAACCGTATCAAATGTCTTCTGGAAATCCAGGAAAATTACATCAGCAAGCAAGCATGTGGATAAAGGGTGTGGAGCTGAATCCTCCAAAGCATTTCACGTGCGTGAGACCTGAGCCCACTTTATTAAATCCACCTTGTCTCTTCCCCATGCTGTTGCTCACACTTAGCTCACTGTTCCTGCTCTGTGTAGCAGTTCCCACCTGCTCGTTCAGGGTAAACGTTATGATGGATCCACAGAGGTTTAATGAACTTCTTTGACCTCCTCTGCACTCCTTCAAACACCAGATCTCGGGCTGCATTCAAGTCCTCTGGGACTACAGGAGTTTTAGGCAAGAAATAGCTAAGCTACTATTCATAGTCATTTACCCTGGAATATTTTTTTTTTTTAGCCTCGTCTTTTGTTACTGCTTGCTTAGCAGCTTTGTTTTGTAACTAATTCTTTCTGCTGATGCTTCATGCTGGGACAGAACTTTCCCTGTGCCTGTAGAGCTGCAGCATGTTACCAAAGGAGAGCACAGATGCAAAAGGAACCATGGAGTGCCCCTGTGATGCATCTTCTCTAAGCTGTGTGTGTTGCTATTGATTTTTCTACTTCCTTGGGTGTACATTAGGAAAGATTGGTTTTATTATTTTGGTCTTTTATTCCTCAGATTTTTCTGATTTGCTTCATTTGTTTTTATATTTAATCTCGCAGAGTTTGAGCATTTGTTTCCTCATTTTGAAGTCTCTTTTATGCTAAATAGCTGCACTCACCCAGCCATTTAATCACCCAGATTTAATCACCCAAACACTTTCTGGAATGTTTTTGATAGGTCTTTGATTTTATTGGGGGTATCCAATCCAGTGTTTGCATATGCCTTTTATGCCACTTAACAGAGTTTAAATTTTTTTGCTACCATCTTAACTTGCTACTTTAGGAAGCTGGTTCATTTTTTGTAATTCCTTTCCTTTGAAGTGAGTAAGTCCTAATGGCTTTGAGTGTGTTGTTACACAACAGGTTTACAAACCCATTTTGAACCAGGCTACAGGTGATTCTTCTTTTGTGTTTCTGAAGCACAAGGATGGCTGATGTCTCTGACAGCTGCCTGCTCATGGAAGGGTAACAGTTATCCATTAGTGCTCTTGCTGCTGTTGCAGCTTCACTGATCTCCCTCAACATCCCCTCGATGTTTCCCATCCTGCTGGGTGCTTTGTAATACTTCCCTAGTGCTGGAATTGTGAAACCTGAACAGGGAGGCTGTGACAGGTAAGGATTTGGTGCAAGTATGAACTAATTTCCATGCACACTGGAGCCTCCTATCCTAAAACATGTCACCTGAGGAAAAAATGAGATGGTAACTACTGCAGACTATCAAGGAATTGTTGGAGTGCAAGGAGGGAAGACTTAAGGGAGAGGTCTTAACATATATTTATCATTGTATTTCCAGCCTTGTCTTGTCATTGGTACTGGAGCTGGTGCCTTTGTTAGCCCAGTTTTGAGTCATCCTTCCACTGTCTTTGAGGAGTATCTTCCATTCTGGGCCCAGAATCAAGAAACTGAGGTCTCAACAAAAGAGCCATCTTGACCTGCTGTTGGACAGGTTTATTTAGAATGACCCCTATTTCCTGCTGCTGCTGGGAAAGCAGACCCCGTCCTGGTGTTATTTACATTTCTGAAGACATAATTATTACACAAACAACAGGGGGATTGGGGTGAGAGGGACGAAGTAGCTGTATGAGCTCACAGGGCTAATAACTTACTCCTTTTAAAACATTTACAGTTGTAGCTGTAGCCACAGTGGAGTTCAGAGCCGGGGATGGCACCCAGCAGGACGTTGAGTGGAAACAGTGACAGCCCAATCTGATGCACAGGGATCTCCTTTGGTTCTGGCAGAGCTGTAACTTCAGTCAGAACTCCTCAAGGCTGAGCAGTAACCGTAGCTGAGCTTTTTAGGGTTCATTCTGCTGCCAGGGCTCTGTGTCAGGGAGCCAGGCAGCAGCAGCCCAGGGCAGTGTTTCCAATGAATGGGAGATGTGTGGATTCATGTCTCACCTCGCCATGATCCTTGCTGTGTGTGGTTGTGCCATCAGCATCAATTTAGAGGACACTGTAATCAATTTACTAAGTTGCCTAAAGGTGCCTTTTGGTGGGCTCGTATTTATTAATCAGGCCCTCAAACAGAATGATGACTTGGCAGAAATTTTGCTACACTTCGTGATTTGAAACCTTAATTAGTAGGCAGAATGTCCCCAGGATTACAAGTGTTTTGGTTGTTTTAGTCTCTGTGTAAAGCAGCCCGAGGTTAAACCACAGCAGTGGTTTTTTCCTGATTCAGTACAGAGCAGTATTTCAAGAGGGGAGTTAAATTGTAAAGACTGGAGTAAATTAAGTAGTGCATCAGCACTGCATTCCTTTGATCAGATCTGAGGAGTGTATGCATCAGTTTCCAGCTGCTCACATCTGGGAGTGTCTTCACTGCCATGAAAGGCTCACTGTACAGTTTGGTCCACGAGCTCTGAATTATTCTAGACAGAAAGAGGAGGAGGAGAGAATTACCAGAAAACTTCATAAGCACACCCAGGAATTTTTTCATCCTTTGGAGGCTTTTCCTGACTGACCTTATTTGTGGAAAGGTAACCAAGTCAAGCATGGCTAGAGAGATGCTGGAATGCCATGCTCTCCCAGCTGAATCCGTAGGGGTGACTTGTGGAGAGTTCTGATCTTCCCCCTCTTCCCCAGCCCCTCTTTTGTTCAGTGTGCACACTGATCTCTCCACACCCCTTTATATTGTGCTGGCAGGATTGGACAGGCTTAATTTCTGTGGGACAGGGCAGTAAAAGGAGGTTGCTTCACACAGGACAACTGGTCATTGTACAGGTGAAGGTATTCCCAAGGATGGATGGTTTGCTGGCTCTCAGGCCCCCAGAGCTGGCAAGATTTAGAGCATAATTCAAGTTCCAGCTGACTGTTTTCAGGAGTGAGTGATACAGAAAACAGTAAAACTTCCTCTGCTGTCCAGAGCAGGGAAAACCTGACATGTCTCAGGGACCTAGAGGCAGCTTCTGCTGCTGGAGGAAGACTTTTGTCTGCCTTTAGCCTGATGCAGACACTCAGGCACTCTATTTCATACCGCTTTGCTTTGGATTGCTGCAAGCCTTTTCCCAGACATCCACGTGCAGCTTCACAGCACTTGTGGTCTGTCTGTTCAAGCTAACAAGGTTTTAGGTACTTGACAATATTGATTGGGAGTTTTTTCCCCCTTAAATTGCGGCAAGCATCTTTTTCATGGACAGCAGTGGGAGCTGGCATCACTGAAGGAGAGCCTTCAAACCTTGAGCAGTGCAGCAGCAGTGAGTTATATACAGGACTGAGCAGGGAATGGTACTCACCAGAGCGTGGGGAAGATGGAAAAGGGAGAAGTATTTACATGAGCTTAGCCAGGGTGCTGGGAAAGCCTTCTAACCAACTGCTGTCAGTGTCCTGAGGCCTATCAAGGAAAAGGACAGGAATGATATAATTAGGATCAAGAGAGAAATTGTCTTTTCTGCTACTATTTTACTGGATTACGAGGTTGAGAAGACAGCAGAGTGATGTGCTGCTGTGTGTGATGCAGGCTGGCTCAGGACAGGCTGTTCTTATCTGCACCCTGCTTGGGGTCAGCCTTATTCTTTCCCTGACTGTTCCTGAAATGACACTTAATTCAGTAGTTTCACATCTGGAAGCCAGCCAGTAATGAGGACCTGGACATGTTCCTGTGGTAAGCAGAGAATGAACTGATTCCCACCCACCTGTGGTTTTGCAGGATGGCTCCCAGGAAGTCCCTCAGTACCATCTGCTGGTGGTATTGGCTGTCCAGGTGCAGGTATTCTTGATCAGACTGGCGCCTGGTCAGGAATTCCTGCACCTCTTCCCCTGGGCTGCTCTCGCTGCTTCTGTTAGGTGAAAATGAGAAATATCTTTGTTTCTGAGATACTTTTTTGTCCCTCATTTGAAGTTTGGCTCAGGCTGAGCAGCACAGCAAGGGAGCTTGCTGGGACTGAGCCTAAGGCCATTCTGCTTCATTCCAGCAAGGAGTTGGTTGCTGTATTTGCTCCTGTGTTAGAAGATGGCTTTGGGCTGGCTTGCATCTAACCAGTTGGTCTTATTTAGTGGCAGTCAGTGATCTAACTAGCCAAGGGTAATGGAGAGGCTGCTTTCTGTGTTCAAACCAGACCAGGCATAACTGTTCCCTACCAGTGAAGGATCATGGCAAATATCTGCAAATATTATTGCTTGTTGGTATTGCTATAGAACTCTCAGCTGATCTGATGCTTATAGCCTTGGAGGAAAGGATTAATTAGGCTGCTTAATGATAGCTGTGATTAGGGGGATCCAAGACTAGGGATGCAGGGTGCCTTTTGGGATGTGGAACAGCAGGAGAGATTGCTTCTGTTGCAGTAAAAGGTAGTGATTTCTGCCAGGTGCATGGAAGGCACTGCCCAGGGTAATAAGCAAAACTCAGCCCAAGGACAGCAGGGTGCTGGGGCTTACCCGAGCCTCTTGCCAATGATGGTCTGTAGGAATTTTCGGGCGGAAATCTGCCCCAGGAATTTCCGGTAGTTGTCAGTGAATATGGCATCAGCATGGCGCTGCATCCTGGGGGGAAAGGAAGCACAGTGTGCTCTCTGAGCCATCAGTGAACCCTCCAGGTGAGAAATAACAAAGCACCCCACGTGTAACAGTGCTGCTATCAGGGCAGGTAACCACAGCAAACACCTTGTGGTGTTGGACTGCATTAGTGTTGGAGGGTAAAAGGATTTGAGGGAGCTCAGTCCTGACATGGAGGCAGCAGGCAAAATAAAGTGTCTAGGGCAGAGCTGGGCTGGGACATTCCTGTGCTCTGCAGCAGCACCATCACCTCCTGGGAGAGCTGTGTCTGGGAAAGGGTGACAGGAGCCTCCAGCAGATCTCTAGCCTGTGGTGAGACCCCAGCTCCAGAAAATCCACAGGTAAGGGAAACACAAACCACTTGGCTGGTCTCACTGTTGTAAGGACGAGTCCTCTGTGCTTCAGACAGAAATGATCATCATCTATCTCCAGGCAGAGGTGGAAAGGAGAGGCTCTAGCATCCCTGCAGGTCGAGTCCCAGAGCTCAGTGGAAAATTCTGTTCCCTGCAGGAGCCCTGGGCCTGTAAGCCTGCCCCCGTCAGTGTGTCCTTGCTGGTGGGGGACACCAGGACATGGTTCTGGACGTGGGTGATTGTTTGGGACTGAGCTGCTGGTCTGCTCCTGGGCTGGGGGAGACTGTAACCAGTGCACTCTGCAGCCACAGGGCTGGCAGGTGAGGTACAAACCTTTTCTCAGTGGGGTCTGTTAACAAACCTTCCTCCTCCCGCTCCTCTGCCAAGGGGTTATGGCTCTGCAATGAGCTGCTGTGCTGCAGCTGGAAGCTCATGGCCTTGCCAGCCACTGGCCCTGGACTGTACCTGCAACACAAAGCCCAGGCACACTGTGAGATGTGCTCAGATGCCAGCTGGAGCTCAATCTTCTTAACCATTATTCCCTATTTTCCTGCTTTTTCTCTCTCCGTTTGTCATCCCATCTTAGCAGTAACACAAGTACTGTCTGGCCCTCTCCCCAGCTAGAAGCTGCCCTGAAGCTCTTCCAACAGTGAAAAAATGGTTGATAGAGCTGCCTCAAACACACATCCCTCTCGCTGAGTTCCCAGGATCCGTAAGCAAAATCCCAGTGTTTCTGGTATCATTGTGCCATGGCTTTGGCACAAGGCTAAAGCATTTTCTATGGGACATTGCAAATCCACATCAGAGAAGCCAATGCTCTATTTTGGGCTTCTGTTGATTTGTAGTGGTACAAAGCAATATTACAACTTCTAAGAGCCAACAAGGAAATACTTGAAATATTAATAGGTATCTGTAGAGTTCATGTACTAGAATATCTGCAGCTCTGACTTCAGTGCAGGTGCCCTGCAGCCACAAATTTTAATCAGTGTTTGAGCTGGAGGTGCTGCCTGCCCTGGAGATTGCCAGATTTCTCTTTATAGAACCCAGCATTCAATTCTAAACTCAACTGTTCGGGCTGAAATTTTCCATCAGGTGCCTGCCTTCTTTGGAAATCACCCCTAGGCCAGCAGTATACCCAAAAAAATTAAGACAGGGCAAAGAAATAGGCCTAGCAACACATTTAGAATTCATCTGGCTTTCAGAAGTGCTGGCAACTTTAATTTGGCACCTGCTTATTTTGCACAAGGGCAGAGATGAGGCAGAGTGGGAGCGTGCATAAAGCACTCAGCACTTACCTGAGGTCTGGATAGAGAGGTGAAGAGATGGAGCATGTGACTAAATGCAGGAACAGGAGCAGGGTGGCCTTATCCAGCATCTTCCACCCCTTGGAGTCACCTAAAATGCAGAGCAGCCTGAGTCAGGGCACTGAGGTGCTCTGGGCTGGGAGGGGAGGCCAAGTGCCACCTTTGTGTTCTCAGTCCCCCTGCTCATTTCTCAGCACAAAGGGACTGGAAATGTGCCTCTGTGGTTGTGGTGCTTCCCGAGGCAGAGATGTCTTGGTGTGGCAAAGTCTTCCCCATGGAGTGCAGTTCCTGGGGGCAGTGGCTGTGTGTGACCCCTTGGGAGCTGGTGTCTCCCTCGGGCTGGGAGACAGGGCCAGTCGGGCTTTGATGCTGTGGGACCCCCTCACTGACCTGTCCCACTGCTGTGGCTGGAGGAGAGCTCTCTCTTGGGCTGGTGTGGGCCCCAGGGACCCCTGCACGGGCTGTAAAAGCACCTGGATGGGGGCAGCAGATGGCAGGGATGTGAAAGGAACCTCGCTGCCTTCACAGGACCGTCTGCAACCAGCTCTGGGACCTCTCCTGCCCCGCTGTCCCGGGGATGTGTCTGCTCACATGGCTGTACCTGCATGCCACAGGTCTGTGCCTGACAGCTGACTGGGCTGCGTCTCTGGCTGGCCAGGGGCTGGGGAGAAAAGGGGAAATCCAAATAAAGTTCCTGGGCAAAAGGGTAATACTGGCACAGAGGTAACCCTGACAAAGCCATCTATCGAAGGCAAGTGCTGAGCTTGGTTTGCAAACAAAACGCAGACTGTTCCATCAGTCATGCTGGGGTGGAGAGGGGACTGGACCGAAACACGTCCCTTTGGCAGGGCTGAAGTGCTGCTGTGTGCAGAGCAGCCCCCACCTGCCCCTGAGCAGCGGCTTTGGTGCAAGGTGAGCTGCGCTGAGCCCTGTGTGCAGCCCTGGCTGCGGAGCTTCGTCTCCTGGGCTTGGCTGAAGAGCTGAGAATGACTCAGGGCAGAGTCGCCCGAGGTCACACACCCTCGGGAGCTGAATGCAGCGCTTTTTTCCCTGGAAGCGAGCAACAGTAGGAAGGTATTTCAGTGAATGCTGCTCTTCCTGAGTTTCCATTGAAAGCGACTGATCTTTTGCTCAAAGAGGATTCTTTAAGAATGTGGATAGAAAGCTTTAAAATACCAAGCTTCCCTGTTCCCTATCTTATTTTACACAAGAAAAGAGCAGCAAGATGTTTGATCTCCCTAAGACAGGGGGAAAAAACCCCACCTCTTCCAAATGTATAACAATACTTCATTGTAAAGGGAGCAGCTTCCAGATGGAAAGGGTTTGGTTGGACTTCTGATTGCTCAAGTGAACTTTCAAGCAGTGGGTTTTACTGATGGGGGAGCTGGAAAACATCATCAGAGAGCTCTCCTTTCTGCTTGGACGGAGCAGATCAACACAGGGAGGGGGAGGCTGATTAAGGACCTGTCTTGTAAGTGGGTCTGATGTTGACACCGGGGAAGTCAGTAACAGGATTAGTGGCAGTGACAGAAGTGCACGGACAGACATGGGAAAAGGTGTCACTAAGAAATGGGGTTTCTTATCACAAAGTCATTCTCAGCCCAGTCTCTGTTTCCAGTTGCTTGTGCTCCCAATGGGACCAGCAGCTTCCCCAGCAGCTCCCCTGGGAGCACCACAGTAGCTCCTGGCTCCTGCAGAGCTTCTTGTGCCCGTGGGTGGCATCTCCTACCTCCTGCTCTATTAGAGAATCTCTTTGGCCCCTCAGAGAGCCAAGGAATGCCTAAAGGAAGGAAAAAAGGGACTTTGATGGATATACAGGACTTCTGCTTTTAGAACAAATCCCCTGCTTCCCTTTCTTTTTCCCTTTTTCATTTGTACTTGGAAAAACATTCTTCTTCTGTGCCTCTGCCCTAAATATCCTCAAGAAAATCCCAAGTCAGATCTTCCTAGATAGAGGAAATTACCTAAGGCGTCTGTCAGTGGGTACCAGCAGCCTGTGGCACCAGCATCCATAGAAAGTGCCAACCAGGAGATTTAATCAGTACTAGAGAAGCTTCTATGTGAGCTGAGAAGTGCCAATGTAAATGAAAACCTAGCCCAAGGCTGTCTGCTTCCCTTTCCTCTTCCTAGGATACAGCCCTGATTACCACTTTCTTTCTGTCTCTGGCTTCTCTTCTTTGAATGTTGGGTTTTCCTCTAGAATTGCTTTATGAACATTTGAGATCCTTTTTTTTAATTTCTCTACTATTAGTTTCTTTGCAATTATTTTTTAATTTGTTTCTGGCTTTGTCCTTCTTCCCCTGTCCTGCTTTGTCTTCTCTCCCTTAGCTACAGCCTGCTTCCAGATTTTTGGGTATGTCTGTCTCCCTCTTTCCCTCGGGAATAAATCAGAAATTAAAGTCCTACATCCCTTCCCAGATGTGTCTGCTGTTTCAGAGGAGAAGCTGGGAAATTGAAGTGTCACCCTGTGTGCAGGCAGCTTGACAGGTCTGCAAAACATTGTCACCTTTGAAATTCTCCTGAGGTGAGGGACACCTTCACTTTCCATTCTGGCAGCATGTGAAAAAATGATTAATAAATAAATCCCCCTTAAGATGAAGAGCTTTTAGCACCATTCCAGCAGATGAAGCGTAATAGCTTCGTTCCATCCTGTGCAGTGGGAACAGCAGCATTGTGACTGTGATGTTGGAGAGCTGGGTAACTACCTCTTGCCATTTCTGAAACCTCAACCTGAGCAGTCTTAAAAATACCTCTGTGTAGATGAAATGAAGCTTTTGCCATGCCTGCTGTTTCATAAAGCCGAAACTTTCATACCCTGAAATGCTGCATTAGAAAAGCAGAAATCCTTTTAAGTGCCTCCTTGTGCCTCGTCGTGGCTGGCTTTGCATTACCTGTAACACGCTGTTGTGTTTCTCCTCACACTCTGGTTTGCCTGAAACACAGCTTCATTGCTGGGTGAGTGAAACACCGTTCATTTACCAGGGTAAAAGGAACTCACATCAACATAGCAAAAGAGAAAAACTGTGCTACAGCTGGTAAACATCTAACATGTTTTATAAAGCTCATCTATAGTATAATTCCACTGGTTTGCATTTGTGATGTAGTTAAATTATTGTTTCATCCTATAACTTGGTAAAGAAACATATTGGTACAGATCTTGGTGTGGTACAAAGGCTGTTGTACCTGGCAAAGCTAATTCCTGATGCCAGCTTTGATTGTATTTCAGTGGAATTTAACTGTCTCCAACTTCCAAATAGACATTATTCTGTTAATGCACAGAGAGAGGCTCCCACTTACCGTTCCTGGAGAAAACAAGTGCTTCCTAGATCAGCTCCTGCCCAGGTGTTCCTTCCCCTGTTGCAAATCCAACTTCTCCTCTGGAGCTGCCTGTGTGAGCCCGCTGGGTCCGTGCCCCCACGGTGCCAGGCAGGACCTGCTCTCGTGCTGAGCAGGGAGGACACTCCCGGATCTCCCCCAGTGTCCTCTGGCTGCCAGGGAGGTGCATCTCTGCCTTTTATACCTGAGCTCCCTCAGGAGTCCTGTGGGCTTCCATGCGTCAGAGAATCAATTATCCTCCTGAATTTCAAAGGCTGTGTTTGCATCCTCTTTTCGTGTGTGTGCGGGGAGGTGGTGGGGAGGGGTTATGCCCGTAGTCCAGGGTCATTTGCTCTTGTTATCCCTCCAGGAGTGAAGAGCAAATAACAGCAATAATCTGGCAGAGTGAATGACAAATTCACTTTGCAAGGTAAACTTTGCTTTTCCCCCACAACTGCATTTTTTCCTTCTACTCCACAATGAGAGTGAGTTAACCATCAGTACTTTCTCACACTGCCTGAACAGGAGGGTTGATCTCTTTGCCATTTTATTTTTCTTTGATTATCAGCCTTTTTCTCCTTCTCCTTTGTTACTCACACCTGCATTAGGAGGGCAGTTCATGCTTCAGTCCCTCGCAAACATCACAGCTTCACACCAAGCATACAAAGCAGCTGGAGAGCCCTGCTCCATTCGTGTGCTCTGGAAAAAGGCAGGGGTCTTCCCTGGGGTGCTGCGTGCGCTGGCAGCTGAGCTCATTCCTGGAACAAGGTTTATGAAAGCCCCATTAAAACGAACACAGAGCCTTGGTGCCGAGAAGACCAGGACAGTTCAGAGGAGTTCAAAATGAGGTGCCAGCATGAGCTCCACCTGCCAGATTTTTCATACTGGCTTTACAATGCCCAGAATTGATGGGGACCCAGACCGTCCTGTCTCAGGGCTTGCATGACTCGATGATGGGAAGAAGTTTCAGCAGGTGAGATGACTCACGTCTGCCTGCTGCCAAATATCTCACCTGGCACCACACAGCATCACAGCTGTTGGTGACAGAGAGGGAGTGTAGGGAGGATGGTGCAGCTGGTGTGCACATGGGTGCCTGTGTGTGCAGGGGGTCAGAAGCATCCAGCGATGGTCTCACTCTGCTATTGCCTCTCATTGCTTCTTGCAAATCAGGCAGGCATATCATCCGTGTCATCCAGTAGAGACCCTGGAGACAGGGATTTCTGGGTAGCACAGAGCAGGTTTTCCAAAACCCTTGTCCTGGTGCACACAGCTGCATGCGGTCCCTGCAAACTGGAAAGGGATTTTTATTAGCTTTTTTTGTTTCGTGTTCTCTCATGTGTGAGGCTGGTTGCACTAATTTTTCAGCATGACTTATTTTTCTTCCACTGTCTTGGCGCTGCACTGGCTGAACAGATGAATCAGGTCATGCTGTTAAACCAGTCGAGAGCCAACGCTGTTTCAAGGTATTATCTTATAGCCTGGTCTTGAGCTGATTCTCCATCCAGCTGGCCCCATGCCTTACAGAGAGCTGCATATGATACCAGGCAATATTTCTCAGATCAAGGAGAATCAGTAGATCAAGGAGAATCAGTCTATAGCTGACTAGTTAATAGCTGCCTACTGCCCAGCTTGGGTTAGGAGGGCTGTGATCCATGTTCATATCTCAAGTGAGCTGCTTTCACAGAAGGCTCTATAAAGCTCTGTCGTCCCAGGGGTTTCCTTGTGCTGCCTGGGTTGGGTTTCTGTCATGCACAGCTGGACCAAACAAGACCCACAGCAGTGGCTTTGGGTTAATTGCAGGAGGCAGCAGAAATTTCTAAAAACCCTTAAGGCTCTGTTGGGTGTATCCAGCTTAGGAGTTCTGCAATAGCGTAAATAGAGCAGCTTTTCTGTCCCTGGGATTTCCTGTCCCAGCTTCAGTCAAAACCTTCCTGTCTTCCCAGGACCTGGAAGGGTTATTTTTGGAGCTCCTCCACCAGGCTCCACAGGCTCTCCCCCTGGCTCATGAAGCTGCTTCTGTAGCAGAAATATCTGTGATCCCCACTGCTGCCTGGATGAAGATGCTACGGACTGTGACAGGATCCAGAGTTGATTGAAGCCAGTTTTGCATCCCTCCCTGTTGGTGTTGCAGTGTGTGTTTGAGCTGGCAGCTGCAGGCATTGTTCTCACGATCATTTTTTCAGTAGGGCTGTCCCACACGTAGAGCTGGTGGCCCCTGCACGTGCCAAGGGTGGGCTCTGGCTGCAGTTCTGAGCTCCCCACAGCCCCAGAGCTGCCCCCAGGACTATCAGTGGCATTCAAAGTCTAAACACACTGGCTGTGTGAAAACATTCCTCACAGGAACTTCACTTTAGGGCTAGTATCAATATCAATTTGGCACAACAGATGACAAACTTGATTTGCAAAATGAACAGCTTTTTCTCTTTAGAGTATCTCTTGGTTTGTCCCTAGAACCTTCCCAGTTCCTTCCCATCTCTGCTCCCTAACACAGCGAGTGCTGTCAGCCTCCACTGGCCCCCAAACCAGGGGTTTTTAACACTCATTACCTCCCACAGATCTTCATGTTAGCCACGAGCAGTGTTTACCCTTTAAACCCAGGCCTACACCAGTGCAAGCTTGGTGGAATCTACAGCCAGGTACCACAGATATCCTCAGCATCTGGAACTGCCAGATTTTGGAGTCATATCCAAGCAGACCTACCCTCCCCACAGCCCTTGGGTGAAGCACATGCCAGCTGCTCTTATTTCAGTGCTTCACTGACAAAGGACACAGAGTTAGGATCCTGAAGCAATTTCCCAGGTATTGATTTCCTCTTAGCTTTACCTCTTCCAGTCTCCATGCCGTGCTTTAAAAATCGCCCCTGTCTATTGCAGGTGCACAACATAATGGCCTCAGATAAGCTGAGCAGCGTGTGAATGGTCCTGCTCACCTTGTGGGGTTGAAACTAATGACAGCCAGAAGTAACTCATCAAACGGCAAAAAACCATCCTGTGTTCTCAGCTATCAAAAGCTTTTCTGCACTTCTCCAAAATGTCACACAGGGTGGCTTCTCCAGCCTCTACCACTTCCAAGAGAGCCCTGGGGACACAGCTGTTCCCTCTAGTTCGCTTTTACTTGAGTGAGAGGTGGGATGGTGACTAACTTGTGGCAAATGCCCTAATGGTGAATTAAATAGAACTGCCTAAGACTAAAAGTTACGTTTTTTTGCCTGGGTTTGCCATCATAGAGGTAGGATGGAACCCATTTTGGTTTAAGTGTCTTATCCCAAGTAGCAGAACTCAGGCACGTTATAATAAATTCATAATCATTTAATTGCAGCATTCGTTACTGCTGTGTTCACAGTAACTTTCATTTCTAAGTTCTTTGTAAAAATCCAGTCATTTCTGTGGAAGGCAAGCAAACTAAAATGAGATGAGAAAGACAAGATTTAGCTTCTGCTGCCAGTTTCTTCTAAGGAAGAAGCAAAAAAAAAAAAACTTCAACCCAGCAGATGTGGTGAGACTTGCCATTAGAAAATCATACAAGGCTTGGTTTCTTCTTCTTGGAAGGATAAAGTGCTGAGACTTAGATCTTCAGATCCTCCACACTCAACCCTTTGAGCATCAATAGATTTCCTGAGGAGAATTTTCCTTTGAGGAATTCAAACTGGTAGGAAGCTGAATACAAACATTTATCAAAATAATCTCAAGGAAGGAGACACTGGGGATGAGAGCACTGTTTGCACTCTGAGAATGAGTCTGAAGCAGGGGATCAGATTAAAACTAGACAACATAAATCAGAAATTCAAAACGTGCAAGAAGTGCTGTCGGAAAGGACTGTCTCATGGTGCTAAAAGCCTGCTTGAAAAGCCTACTTAATCTTCAAACATTAACTATCCCTGAGCCTGGACAATAGAGCAAATGGCAGCAGCCTGTGAGATGTGCATCTGTCAGGAGGCCCGATGGGCTCTGCAGGTGGGATCCATTTATAGAGCCTGTACCTGTCTGGCTCTGTTTATTTCCTAGCAGAGCTCCGGAGCATTTCAGCATTGCCCAAGTGAGCTGCCAAGAGCTTCAGCCAGGCAGCAGCACGTTACACTCAGCTGTAGGCTTGAGAGTTACTGATTCCTGAATTTCTGGCTCTAAATACCATCGCCTTCCTCCTCCAAGCCTGGCAGACAGAGCTGAGATGCCAGCAGTGAATGTCAGTAATTAAGGAGCTCATCTTTGGTCTTACCACTCTCATTTCAGTTTGGAAAGGAGCCTTGGCTAGAAGGTTACACAGCACGTTACAGGCAGAATCAGTGAACAAGGAGAGGCAGCTGAAATCCTTTGAAAACTAGAATCCATATAAACCAGAATATGAGTGAGATGTTACTGGCATCAAGAAAATAAAATGTGGTTTATGGAGAGGGAATGAGGAAGGCTGTTCCAGTAAGGGATGAGAAATGAGAGCAGTTGTGAGTAATTTCTTTTCCTGGCTGAATACAAATGTGCAACCAGAGGATGGCAAGACCTTGGAGCACAAGGATCACACGTACAGTGAGTGGTAAGAAAGAGGCCTCACTGCAAAGACATGCAGGAAATACCACAATGCAAACCAAAGAAGAAATGTAAAAGGATTTTAAAAGCCAAGGATTATTTGGATTTGGAGAAAGACTTCTTCCCTGAGCATTGTCCCTACTTAGTGTGCTGACAAAATTGCTATGTCCACATGTTGAATCAATGTCAGCTTTGAAAACCACTTGCATCTGGTAGGCTTTGGAAAAATCTTCCTTTTTTTTTTAATAAACAGCTTCCTTTTTTTGTCATTTCGCAGTCAGGTGCAAGGAGTGGGTCAGTGTGATGCTGGTGGAAGGTGGGGAGCCACAGTGGGCTGATGGCACCACCTGCTTGTGGCTCCCAGGCTGGGACACTCCTGACCTGGCCTGGAGGATTTGGTGGCCTTGGGGTGAAATAGAGGGGGAGAGAAGGGGCAGGAGCTGTCTAAAAACTGCACATTTCACCTTCCTAATTCTACTTGGAGTGAGTAGTGCCCTTTCTGTTGAGGAGATAAGAAAAGGAATAAAGTATACAGTGATGAGTGTCTTTTCCCCTTTGCCTACGAACTCCATGTGTGAGGACTGGAGCCTGTGAGAAGGTGTGTGGACAGCAGCACCAGCACGGTCGGTGTACTGGTAGTACTGGGAAGAATTTAATCAGTCTGTTAATCCATTCTGATAAGATCCTTCCTGACATTTTCAAGAATTATTTCTTCCTCCTCTGTGCTTTTTTTTTTCATCCTAAACATTCAGTGTTTGGGAGCTAAGAAGGTGAAAGGGCAGAATTTACTGCTTTCCTGAGCTCTGGCATTATCCCTTAGCCACTCACCAGGGGCAGGAAAAGCTCTATTTAAGAGTAATTTTTCTCTTAGGATTTTTGTGCCAGAGGACTTTCTGTGTACAAGAGTCTCTGCCTTCTGCCACTCATTCAGCGGTGTTCTCCAGTTGTCTGTAAAGTCTTCTGCACTAAAAACATGAAAGATTTCTAATCCAATTGCTGACAATCTTTTGAAATTGTTATCATTAAGATCCACTTAATTCAAATGCTTGGTAACAGCCTAGAAAATCCTTTTATTCCAAATGCCATACCTTACTTCCTCAGTAGATAAGTAACTGATTAGGTTTTCCCCAAAGTATTTAGGCTCTCTGGTAATAAAGCTCTGCAGCAAAACCAACCCGGTGCTTCTGATGGTTTAGGGTTTGGAAAAGGGCAAAACTAATCAGATTCTTTAAATACCGCAAACGAGCAAAACAGAGCCCAAGCCATTTTTCCCTTTGTAGGTCATCTTATTGAGACATCACCAGTTCAGAGCTGGAAACTGGACGGGACATTGAAAATAAAGTCCCTGTCAAGAGCAAAGCCAGAAGCACATCTTAGTTTTTGCTTCCGGAGTATCTCAAGGGAGCAGATGAAAACCTTGTGGATAAAGAGAAACCCACCAGGACTGAAAGGCCACATAATTGATTGTGGGATTAAAACACTCACAGGGATTTAAGGGGTGAGTACATTAACCCTGAGGTGTAAAGGCCTGGGATGCTTCTGCCATGGGCACCCAGCCACGATGAGAAGACACAGCCTTAAGCTGCACCAGGGGAGGTTTAGGCTGAACATTAGGAAGAATTCCTTCACAGAAGGCTGATGAGACATTGGAATGGGCTACCCAGGGATGTGGTGGAGTCACTGTCCCTAGAGGTGTTTAAGGAAAGACTGGACATGGCGCTTAATGCTCTGGTCTGGTTGATATGGTGGTGTTGGGTCGCAGGTTGGACTCCGAGGTCTTTTCCAACCTCATTGATTCGGTGATTTTGTGACCCACAGAGGGGTCAGCACCCACAGGCTCCAGCGCCCATAGCATGCGAAGCCGAGCAACCCCAGGGGGTTTTTGGGAGGAACATGGCAGTGGAGCCCCCCACCCTCTCCAACCTCCACAGTCCCCCAGGGCCCCCAGGCCCCGGACTGCCCTTAGGCCACCCTTAGCACCGCAGTGCCAGGGGGGTCGCTGGGGGTGGTTGCCAGGGGAGGTTGCCTGGGATGGTTGCTGGGATGGTTGCCAGGGGCAGTTACTAGGAATGGTTGTGGGGGCGGTTTCCAGGGCCAGTTGTTGGGACGATTCCTGGGGCAGTTGATGGGGACAGTTGCTAGGGATGGCTGCTGGGGGTGTTGCTAGGGATGGTTGCTGGGGGTGTTGCTAGGGATGGTTGCTAGG
>NW_024580668.1:9311931-9328382 GCF_017639235.1 Corvus kubaryi | reverse complement strand
ATGGTTGCTAGGGATGGTTGCTGGGGGTGTTGCTAGGGATGGTTGCTGCGGACGATTCCTGGGGTGGTTGCTGGGGGGGTTGCTAGGGACAGTTGCTAGGGATGGTTGCTGGGGACGATTCCTGGAGTGGTTGCTAGGGATGCTTGCTGGGGGGGTTGCTAGCGATGCTTGCTGGGGGGGTTGCTACGGATGGTTGCTAGGGATGGTTGCTGGGGGGTTGCTAGGGATGGTTTCTGGGGACGATTCCTGGAGTGGTTGCTGGGGATGGTTGCTGGGGGCGTTGCTACGGATGGTTGCTAAGGATGGTTGCTGCGGATGGTTGCTGGGGGTGGTTGCTGGGGTCGTTGCTACGGATGGTTGCTGGGGCGGTTGCTAGGGATGGTTGCTGGGGGTGTTGCTACGGATAGTTGCTGGGGGCAGTTCCTGGGGGGGTTGCTAGGGACGGTTCCCGGGGCGGTTGCCACGGATGGTTACCGGGGCGGTTGCCAGGGCTGATTCCCGGGGCGGTTGACAGGGGCGATTTCCGGGGCGGTTGCTAGGGCTATTCCCGGGGCGGTTGCCAGGGGAGATTCCCGGGCGGTTGCTAGGGACTATTCCCGGGGCGGTTGCTAGGGACTATTCCCGGGGCGGTTGCCAGGGGCGATTCCCGGGCGGTTGCTAGGAGCGGGCGGTTGCCAGGGAAGGGGCCGGAGGAAGCACTTCCAGCGGGCGGGAAGCAGTTCCGGGGCGGCGCGGGCCGGAGGAGCGGAGCGGAGCGGAGCGGAGCGGGCGGTGAGCGGGACCGTGCGGGGTTCTGCGGGCAAGGGCCGCTGGCGAGGGGCAGCGGTGGCTTCAGCATCGCCACGGGATGCGAGTGCAGAGCCAGGGGGGCCTCGCTGCTCCTGCCGAGGCCGGGCGGCACCGCGGGGGCTGGCCCGGGAGGGATGGAGGGAGGAGGACGCCGGTGTCCCCGGCCTGGGGCTGCACAGCCGCTTCTCCCACAGCCCGGGCACGGCTGGCCAGCCCCGGCCCCTTGCCCCGCAGCTGGGCTCCTCGGCCGCGCTGATGGCCATGGATTCAGCGGTGCGGATAGTAACAGCGACTAGGAATTGCCCAGGCTCCATCCCGACACCTGCCAAGCCATTTAAAAATTCCAACTTGAGCTTTTTTGCCTCGTTCTTTGACGGGTATCCTTCACTGTGCTTTACTTCTACCCCAAAAAGGTGCTAATAGATATTACTTGAGCTGTTCCCATGGCTTTGTCCTATGCTAATTATTTATATAGTGCCAGGTGTTGAAGATGTCAGCTGGGAAACACAGCACGGCAAGAAGAAAGATTTGAGTGTCTCCTGACTGGTGCATGGTCCTGATCCTGGAAATACATTGATTATTTATCACAGGGCCTGGTCCTGAGCCGTGGGGAGCAGCCACATCCTCTTTGGGGCTGTCACTGAGCAAAGCAGGAGTTGCAGCCCCGAGGAGCGCCTGGCTGCTTCTGTGGGGAGGAGGGATCTTCCCACTCGTCCAGCTTATTCATTGGGTGTGAGAGCACATGAACAAGCTGGAGGAGTCCAGGGCAGCTTCCTCTCAGGGTCTGGCGTAGGAATATTGATCTTTAAATGCAATTTAAGAAGAATGCTTTTAGTGTGGCCATGCTGAGGTGGTCTGAGGAAACAGGCAGTTGACAACCTGTGGAGGAGAAGAGATGTTATCCAAGGAATTGGTGGTGAAACTGAGCTTCTTGGGAACAGGGAGGAAGGCTCCATCATCCAGGGACCTGTTGGCTGAGGTGCGAGGCAGAGGCTTTGGGCATTGTGTGAACCACTGGAGTTTTCTAAAACGGAGGAATTTTGCTGAGATTTTGGCTCCCCTGATGGCAGGAAAACCAATGGTCCAAGTGTGGGTTGCCTGTGCAAACAAGGACACTGCTGTAATTAGTTGGAGCACAATGCCAGGTCTTCCCTGAGCATATTTCAGGGGATGCTGCTTCAAATGGTGGTGGCAGCTGCTGCCAGCCTGCAGGAGAACTCTTGGTGCTGGTCATGTCACCTGGATTTGTTAGAGAATTACTAATGCCTGCAAGGGAGGTGAGCTAGAAAAGGGGAAAGGAGGGGAGAGTTGTAGCAGATGAGAACAGAGATTTTTTGTTTTCAGTGTATCTATTTCCTTTTCTTGTTTATCTCTGTGTGTTGTGTTTCAGGTGTGTAAATTGGGATTATCAGTAGGAGTTTGCCCTGAGAAAACTCCAGGTGAGGAATGAATGAACATCCCTTTCTGCTGTGTCTGAGGACAGGGATGGGCAATAATAATGTTTTCAAAAGATATCCAGATGAGATAAATGCAATTCAGAGGTGATTCTGTTTCTTGCTTAGGAACTGCTGCCTTAGTGGGTTGGGAAAGGGGGGTTTTAAAAGGCAAAAGCAGTTGGGATGAGCCACATGCATGCAGGCTTTGTTCACAACATTGTGCAGCCTTTGGGACTGGCTGAGCCTGCATGGGCCAACATGTGTTCTGGCTTCATGTACAGGTCCCACACAGCCCTGTTGTAATCAGAATTTGAAACATTTTCTTTCACTGAAGTACAGACCTGGACAGGACCTCAAGAGGTCACCTATTCTTATCTCCTGGTTCAAAGGCAGAGTGGTATATATCCACACCCCATCCCAGGCCAGTGCTTGTCTGATCTGCTCTTCTGAACCACCAGTAGCAGGGATTCCACAGTCTCTCTATTCCAGTGGCTGGCAGTGTGTGCAGTTGGAAATGTTTTCGTGTCTTAAAATTCAAAATAACATTCTGTACTTCAGCTCAGTGAAAGCAAAATAATTATTTAGTATGTCACCAAGTGATATTTGCCTCATATATGCAACAGCATTGAGTTGTTGATTCTCAAATTTATCAACTATAACTTTGCTGGAATTAAATTACAAGTTTACTATCATTCTGTACTGGGTCATATCTGCAGATTGTAACCATCTCCTCCCAGCCTGAGAAATGCAGAGCCTGCTTTGGAGATTTATTTTGGAGAATTATTTGGAGATAATTTCTAGGAGGCAGACTCAGCACACAAACTGAGCTCACAGCCAAGCTTTAGTGATGCAGAGAATTGTGACTGTCAGTGAGCAGTGCTGATCCAGGGAATGCATGCTGGGATCATCCAGGTCAGGAACACCGAAGTGGGGCAGTAATCACAGCTGAGTGTGATGGCATCTCAGACTAATTGGATTTCTCTTTGGGGACTTCCTGAGGTGTACTCCAGCAGTTCTGGCAGGAGAGTTCCCCCTCGTAAAAAGCCATTAGTCACTCACAGAATGAATTGACAACTCCATTAGCAAAAGATAAAGGGAGGAAGGAAGGATGGTCTCATGGCTGAGAAGCTTGGGACCCAGGAGGTCAATATTTAACTCTGCCACAAACTACCTGTGTGACTGTTTTAAGTTATATGGGGCTTAGTGTAACCAGCCACTAAAGCCACACTTAAATTTATACACATAACTCCTTCCTTTGCCTTCAACAGCTCTGCTTCTATGTGGTTTAAGTAGTTGGGTTTGTACAGCATCTAAAACAACAAGGCTGTGACCACATAGACAATATAAGTAAAAATAAATAGTAATCACCTTGTATGTGTGATCAACTTCAGGAAGAAATGTATTTTTGCTCATTAAGCTTTTCCCTTATTGTTTCATGAACATGGTTCACCCACAAAGGGCCTAATACCAGCAGTTGAGGGCTATTTTTGTAGGCAGGTGACAAAAGACAAACACCCAAATTAAACACAGCTTTCATTTTCCTTTTTGTTATTGCTGCTGTAGATCAAGAGTATCTTCAAAACTCCATGAGGGAGTCTTCATTTTTGGATAACAGAAAGAGAATGCCAGAAAGGATAATGCAAAACATTGCTCTGTATTTCCCTCCTTGCAGTAGCCAGTCTTCTTGGGAGCAGTAGAGGAGAAGGGTGCACTGACAATGGCTGCAGAGTTGGATTTCTCCCCACCCGAAATCCCTGAGCCCACATTCATGGAGAATGTGCTGCGCTATGGACTCTTCTTTGGAGCCATTTTCCAGCTGATCTGTGTGCTTGCCATAATCCTGCCCGTGTCCAAGTCCCACAAGACAGTAAGTAGTGCTCTTTAATATTGATACAGATGGGCAGAGCCAGAGAAAACAGGATGGGAGGGAATGTTGAGTAGCTAATGGAGACACAGCTGCCCCTGGGATTGATGACAGTTTCATTGTTCATTCTCTTTCCTTCCCTCTGGCTTTCCCACCTCCAGCTTTTGTCTTGCGATTTACCACCAGATAGGAAAGTCAGGAACAAATACCTGAACCAGGGTCTCTCTTAATATCAGTGAAAACAGCAACCTGAAGCACTGACAAGGTGCTAAATGCATGTGCAGTTCCTGGTTGCAAGAGAAGGCTTTGTCCCAACCCACATTGTCATCCTGCTGCTGATTTGCTTCATTAATTGCCAGGCAGGGCATCCCCTTTGCAGGACCTGCCTCCAGAAAATGGCTCTGGGTTCTAGTTTGTGTGTGATTTTAGAAGCAAGATGCAGGTGAAATTTCTACCATATCCTAAAGGTGAGGAAAGCAGTTTTCAGGACTGACATTCCATCCAGTGCCCAAGGGTCCTTTGATGCAGTTGGCACAGGAGAAGGTGAAAGGGAAAGGTTGAGGTGAGCTGTTCCTCTGGACTGAGGGATGTCCTGCATCTGCCTGGCTTTTCTCATAAAAGAGAAAAATGTCCTTGGTGCTGGGGACAGGTATTTCAGTGCTGGTGATCAGGCTGCAAGTTTGGTGCTTTGATACAGATGTTGTCTGAAGGCATATAGTATATTTTCAGTAACAGCTCAGCATGGGGAGTCTTGTTTTCAGACTCTTTATTGCCATGTTTGCTCCCTGCTGTGCAGAGGAAGCATGGAAATTTTCAGTCTGTTGGGGGGAGTGCCTCAGGATGAGGTACAGAGTGGAGGATTAAAGTTCATAACCCAGTTTTTCCACCTTTAACTGCTGGTGTGATGTGATGCTGTCCTGGGCATGATGCTTGAGTCTGGATAGGATATTGAGGAACTTTGCTGTCTTGGAGCCTCAAACGTTGAAGTCTACCTTGGTTTGGACATTAGAAGGCAGCAGTGTTCACGTTATGGCAGCAGCACTCTGCATCCCTGAGTAATAACCATCTCTCTGGAGCCTGCCAGCTCCCTGTGCACTGATCACAGCCTTTGGAAAGCCAGCCAAGTCTCCTTCCTTGGAAAGCCACACAGATGTGAGATGTAATAGCTCAGTAACTTGAGAGATGTTTGAACCAAGCTCTTTGATTAAAAGGATACTGTCAAATGCTGCCTCCCCCTCCATTATCTGGAGCTCTGGCTTGGAAGCTTGAAACTCGCACGCCTTGCTCAGGCATTTTTTGTGTGTCCTTTTCCAGTTGGCACACTCAGGCTGAGAGAACCCAAGATGCTAAAGCAATATTTATACTCAAATGCATTTAATGAAAGGAGGCAATCTGCATGTGTGTGCTTTCTCAGAGGAGACTGGCGCTGTTCCCTTGTGTTTTCACAAGATAACTAGACTTTATTTCCCATGGCTGCAATGTTATCTCTCATCTTCTCTGAAGGAAACAAGCATCACATCTTAGTATTTTGTTAGTCCAGGTGAAGAAAGTTTTGCCTGCAATTCCCTCCCTGGATTTGAGGCTTGGTTTAGAGGCTATGAACCTCATATCCTTACTGCAGCTTTGGGGAATATTTTTTTGTCTTGCACATGATAGTGATTAATGTTTGGCAGAAATGCCTGCTGACTGTTTCCACGCACCCTGGTGATTATATGTTATCTTTTCCTAATTCAAATAGGTTTCATTTAGTGTTGATTTTCTTCTTGCCTTCAAAGTTTTTCTTCTCTGAAGCCTGTTTTAGATACTTAAGCTTTTAATGGCATCTCTGGTAACAAGCTGTTTCTGTGCAGAGACTCACACTCATCAAAAAGCACATGCAGAAGGAGCAGAGATGATGCTGCTTGAGTCTCATTAAATGTGGCCTCAGTTTGACATCAGTGTGTTCCAACAGAGATACCCAGCATTTGTTTCCTCGGGCTTATACTCAAATCCCCAAAGGAACCTGTCAGCAAATGGTAAAAAAATAGTTACTGACTGTTTCTTAATTGATTCTTGTAGGACTCAGACAGTTTTGAACCTAAGAATTCAGAGACGGTGAAGAAGCCAAAGGGAACTGCTCCACAGATAAGCAAGAAACCCAAGAAGGAAACCAAAAAGAAACGATAGAGGTGTGACTGATGAGCCTCCAAAGACCAAATAACCACCTGTAATCATGCTTCCTCAGAGACAACATCAAAGGCAACTAACTCTGTTAATGGTTTTCCGGCATTGCCATCTTTTACTTTTCAGGGGCAAGGGACAAGAAACTTAGAAGAGTGGAAGGGTTGGGGTTCTGCCGTAGATTTCTTACAAGCAAAGAGCACTTCACATATCCAGGACTTCATTTGACTTGATTAATGTGTCAGTCACCATTAAAGTGACTTCTGCCAGTTCTGATGGGTAGAGAGGGCTGTTGTCCTGGCTCCTCCATGCTGGCTGGGATTTGTAGTAAAGTCCCTGTGGAAAGTGGAGCATGAGTTTGCTACTTTGGATACCGGTTTGTGTTGGGTTTTTTGAAGGCAGAGGGATCAAATGGATTAAGAATACCATGCTACACAGCTTTGTATTCATCTCTGTTGTCATCTAGTCTGAAATACATAGCTGCATTTCATGGCTTAATCATAATGCCTTTGTCATATTCTTTAATTCTTTAGGTAATAACTCACCAGATTCCAGACTACTGGAGATGAAAGCTTTCATTTCCCCAGCGTCGCTGCCTCTTGTTCCCCACCCATGCACTCTTCCTTTCTATTCCCACCTTTGAAAGCAGGTCCATTTCAGGCAACTGGGGCTGTGGTGGGGATTGCGATGACTACAAGAATCAGGAAACAATTTGGTTCTAGAAGGTGCAGAATTTAATGCCTGTGCTAGTGGAGTTGTTCTTGGGAAGACCAGGCACTGTGTGCTGGGGAAGAGCTGCTGAGGTGGGAGTCTGGGAATGGTGCACTGGTGGTGTATCAGCCAGCGCTGCCTCGCTGTGCCGTGGATAAACCCTCCTGCCAGCTGGCTGATCCCTGACCATGGGCCCTCTTTCAACACAGCTGGGGTTCATTGCACTTGCAAATTCCCTCCCAGCCTTTCCTGCCACAGTTTGCTCCATCTCCTCTGGCTGAATTCCTCTTGAGGGTAAATACGTTCTCAGCCTGAGGAGGTGTGGTATTTTAAGATCCAAGGGGTGGCAGGCCAGCTGTGTACCATGACTGCATGGCAGGAGACACAGACACTGTGTTCCTTCAGGCTCTGGCTCTCCAGGCCCAGGGACAATCCAGTATTGGATTTAAATATGGCTAGACGGGACTGGAAGGAGGTAGGTGGTGACGTAGCCACAGAGTTTCTGTAGGGCAGCTCGAGCTTCCTGATGCCAGCTCACATCTTGGTTTGTTTGATCAGGAATGAGTCAATGGGAGGAGAACCTGCTCTCTGAGGCGCACCCAGGGTTCAGAGCGACTTTGAAGGGAGGGCTCTCCCTGGCAGGGCTGCAAGTCTGTGATCCTCTTTGCATACACAGACTCCCATCCTCGAGTCACAAATGCCTGGTGAGCCCAGGTGTGTGTCCTTTAACAGGTCATGAACAACATGTTTACAGAAGCCATCAGTGCTGAGAGCAGCCACGTTCTCTGCTCACTCTTGCTTTTGGTGGGGGTCACAGATGTGTCCCAGAACCAGTGCAACTTCCCTGCTCCAGGCTCTCTGCTTCCCTTAGCCGGAATGCTGACACCAAGTTGTGCTTATTAAAATCCAGCTAGGAGTTCTGCTTTAAATTCTGCTTTTTTAAAAAAAATTTTTTGAGCTACATGAAGGCAATAGCAAGAGGACAGAACAAAGCATAGGAGACACAAGCACTCTAAAGTTGCTTTAAGTTCTTCAGTACAAAGAAATACTACAAAAAGTTCCCACGCGAATAACAAAGAACGGTGTTGTGCCATGAGTTTCCATGATGGAACTGTGCTCTGTCTCTGATCTGCAGGGCAAAGAAAAGCCCTGAGTAGGTACTGCAGATCACTCTTTCCATTTTAATACATGAGGATGGTTTTATGCAAATTCCAGCTTTCTGCAGGTTACCTAAAGCAGGGGGTTAAATGCTTTAGTGGAATCACAGGACACACATTATCCAAAATACAGAGTCACTTCTACAGCTCAGAACCAGTTAGGAGTGGGCACTGTGTGGCTGTTGCCTGAAATAGCAGCTACTACATCAATGTCTACATCCAGCTATTTGCAGGCTGGCTCACTCATTGCTCAGTAGAAATCATGGATGGTGGGGTTTGGTTTTGTTGGGGGGAAGAGGGATGAAGATAAATTCCCCAGTCTGTTCCTCACAGCTTTATACCTATTTGAATGCTCTTGTTTGCTGAATTTAAGAGTATGTAGAGATTACCAATAACCCATGTATTTTAGTTTATCTTGAAATGTGTAATAAATGCCATCAGAATCTTTGTTTAAAAAGAAATCTGTGTTTAAAGTTGTGCTGCCTGTTCCCTCACATTCACCGTGAAAGCTGCCAGCACTCCCAGACTATAGGAACACAGGGACATAAATAACCTATTCATTAAAATGATCCATTGAGGGAAATCCTTTCAGATCCTTTAATCTGTGAGAAATTGGTTAGTTAATACTGTCAGGCATGTGTGCATCTGTATCTGTGTTTGACTTGGAAGTAGCAAACTATCTCCCAAACACATCTTCACCTTCCTGGAAGGAAGGAGGAAACCATCCGGTGACTAAATCAATTTGCCCCCCCATGAGAGGTTTTTGGCTCCAAGAGCCCCCATGAAGGTGGCTATAATAAAGGCATCATTTGTTAATAATGCAAGCAGGGGATTAGACGGGGATTCAGGAGACTGGTAGTAGGGATTTTCAGGAGCCCCTCGGTGTGCAGCTGGAGCTCAGGTTTGCATGGCTGGAGTGTGGGGCTGTCTGATGGCTCTTCTTGGCTGCAGTGAGACCAGTGTGGTAGCCAAGCTCTGGCAAGTGTTTGTTGGTTCTTGGTACCCAAGCTCTGGCAAGTGTCTGCTGGTTCTCTCACCAGAAATCCAAAACAGAGGGAAGGACTAGTGTGGTGACTCCTTTAATTCCCAAGCACTTTTCTCCAGGCTGTTTTGTAATTAACATCCCAAAGGGAGCTGAAGACCTCATTAAGTCAATTTTATTGAAGGGGAGGTTTTCAAAGGTCTGTCTCCAGGTACCTGCCAGTAGGCAGCACCTCTGCAGCCACACCTTGCTCTGCCACCCAAAACCAGGAGCTGGCTCAGGGCTGGATTTCCTCTGCCAATGTGTGTCACAGAGTTCCTGTCCCTCAGCAGGACATGCCTCAGCTCTGAAGAAACATGGCTGCGAGTTGGGATTTCTTTCCTCTGTTTTTGATCACATTCAAGCAGCTCTGCCTCTCTGGCCACGCTCATCTCAGGAGCTGTGACCACGGCTGTCCACTGGAGCTGTCCCACACTCACAATGCATCCTTGTGCTCCCCCAGTGCCAGCAGCACAATCCCTTGAGACAGGCTAATAAGTGGCTCGTGACTGGAGTTCCAGTTCACATAGTTCAATTAAATCCCTGTTAATCTTGTTCAGACCTAATTTACTTTCATTCTCATACACACGCCTCTCTCTGCTTCAGAGAGGTTCTGGTGAGGTTCCCTGCCAACAGGACTGAGGAGCCCGAGGCCATCAGCCCCATCAGGCACTGATGTTTGCAGAGCAGCCCCCTTGTCGAGTCAATAAGCTCAGATTATTTCCCAGCCTGTCATGAAGAATGAAAATGCTGCTTCAGTGCCTGAGTTTAGGGAGGGTCAGGCTATCTGGCAGTGCTTGAGGAGACAATAAGGAAGCTATAGGAGGGGAGGATCTGCTCAGTATCTCTGTCTGCCAGGGCACTGCTCAACCGTTCCCCTGTGTGCGTGTGTTAATTTTTGGACAGCTGGGAGCTGGGGTGCTGGACTTCTCTCCTGGGAGCATCTCTTCCACACTGATACTTCTTTCAGGCAGAAGTTGTGTTGTTCACAGCCTGTGGCCTGCAGGGATTGAGATGACTGTATTGATTTAGTTGTTTGTTTATTAATCTCATGAGGCATCAGAGACTGACTGCAGTGAGAAAATGGGATGATGAATGGAGAGTGCTGGAGTACAGAGCATTGCTGTGTGTTTGATGATTAGCTTGATTTCTAGCCTTGGCACTGGGAAGGGATCTGACCCTCCTCTTCCTCGTGCAACCATGAGGGATGATTTGTTTGGGACACATTCCCTTTCTTCCTGGCCACAGACGTGGGCTGTAATCAGTGTTTGCATTCCTCCTCCAGCTGACAGTCACTGCAGGTCCAAGCTCTGGCTCTTCTCTGGCAGTTTGTGGCCTTTGAGCAGTGGTTTGTGGGGGTGTTTTCTGGCTTTTGGTGCCCAGGCCACTGTGCAGTAGCTGCTCCAAGTATCTCTTGCTTGGGGCTGGCAATTGCAGGGCAATGAAGTCGGCTTCCTGCCTCTCCCTTGAAATTCAGCTGATTTTCCCATTTCATGATGATTCTTCCCACTTTGTGGCTTTTCTGTCACCATAAATCACTTCCATGACCCCTCTTGTTGCTTCCAGCCTGTAGACTCACGTCCACTGCAGTTGTTCTGTCCTTGCAGACACATTTTACCTGCCAGTGACAGTGGGCATTACCTGCTGTTACCAAAGACTGATATGAAGGAACAGCTGGAGGAGCATCCAGGATGGAGAAAGGTGTCCCTTTGTAATATTTGGTGATGAGTCTTTTGGCCAGCAGATGTAACAGCTGGGGAAGGAATTTTCCCTGCCCTGAGAGCCCTGGGTACACCCAGATAGCTGTGCCAAGCACATCGTCCCTCTAAGCCATGAGGAGCCAAACCCATCCCACACCACATTTCCGAGCTCGTGGTGAGTGAGCGCTGTGGTGCTGCATGTGCTCCACACCACCCGCTCAGATCCTGCTCCTCACCAGCACACGCAAGATTTGTCTTGCACAATCCCAAACCTCTCACAGTGCTCACTTCCCTCCTTGCATCTTCCCTGGTTTCATTTACTGCCTGGAGGCCCCAGTGTGGCTTTGATGCCACCTGCACCCTACTTGCCATCCCTGGGAAACCACAGTCCTGGTGAGGACTGAGCGATGCAGAGCAGGGGGTTGGAGCACAGAGGCTGACAGGCTCCTCCATGGTTTCTGTCCAGCCTTTCTGGCTGGTGGGTACAAGGTAAACCTGCTTTGGGTCACATCTGCTCTGCTTTTTAAAAACATCTGTTGCCTGGTTAATGTGTCTCGTTGTACGAGAGGAGCTCAGCTCCCAAAGGGGGGAGCTGTGGGTGGAAGGGTTGAAGGGCTCTCACTTCTCCCTATCTCCAGCTCCAGGCAAGGAGCTGTGTCCTTAGCACCGCACTCTGCTGGAAGTCCTATTTGCACAGCATTCCTTTTTTGTGAAACCTGCACTCTGGACATCTCCATGTTTCTTGCCAGAGGCTGTCCCAGCCTCTGAGCTGCCACTGCTGTGTCAGGTCCAGCCAGTCCCAGTGCATGGACTGGGGCCATGGAAGGCATCAGCAGTGGCCTGAGACATCTTGTATCTTGCCCAAGCTAACAACCCAGGTGTCCCTGGCTCCAAGGCTTGTTCCTGCTGCCTTCCCTTTGGCTGCTGCTTCTGCAAAAGCCATCCCAAGCTTATAAATTCACCTTGCCATGAGCCAAAGTCCAGAGTACAACAGGCACCGTGAGCTCGCAGGCAAAGCCGCTCCCACGGCTCCAGGAATCAGCTCCAGACGTTTCCTGCTGTTATTTGTGCCTCAACTCTGGCAGCACAGGCAGGGACCATGCTGGAGCTGTGCTGCTGGTGTAGAGCTTGTGGGGTCACGTCTCTCTGGGTCCCCAAGGGCAGCTCTGTCCATGACTGGGTGGGCCCATGCTGTAGCCAAAGGGCTGGACTGCAGGTGCTGGGGTCTGTGCATGGCTGTGATTCCCACAGAGCAGCTATTTGTGATTCTGTGGTGGCTCCTTTGGTGGCTGAAGCAGATGTCCCCCAGTGCCAGGCCTGGGCAGGAGGAGCAGATTTTGAGAGAAGCTCCGAGCAGTTCTCATCCCTACCTCCCCCCTCACTTAAATTGTTTTAAACAGCTCGGATCCCAACATCATATGGTTTAAGTTTTTCAGATTCAGACTTTGGCCTTCTTCACCCATCTCTCGCTCGAAGGACCAAGAATGGATGATTAAGGGGAAACACCCTCGTGTCTGCCCCGGCTCTGCTTGCTCAGGCTGCAGGCGAGCCAGCAAGCAGCTGGGTGTTGGCAGGGAGGGAACATCACAGCCCTGGGGCAGGGTGTCCTGGATGTGGCCACCAGAGCTCTGCACCAGCCAGCCATCCTCTGCTGCTCTGCTACCAAATCAAGCCAGAAACAGGGCTATAAATCTCATCTGGATGAGCTTCCTTGGGTTTTTCTGAATTGCTCTTTTCTATGGATACTTGGACTGGCCAAAAAGCAGAATTTCCATTCTGGGAGATGCCAATATCTTGTGTGTGGCTTTCATGCTGAGCTCAGGCAAGAAGCAAAACGTGTCAGATTTATTTCCAAATGAGCTATTCTAAGATATTTAATTCAGATTGTATCAAAGCATATTTTATCAGTCAGAAACCTGACAGGAAATGTTGTGCCTTTATTGACCATGCAGATAATTTCAGCCCACAGCTGTTGAACTCCGTGCCTCCTTATTAAATATTTGCATGTCACCGAGTCAGTGGTTTCCCTGCAGCCCTTTCCCCCAGGGAATTTTGCAATGACACTTCCTGGCTGGGGCTAAGGGCCCCTTTTGCACAGCAGATTGTCACCACACTGAGGGACACAACAGGTCCTGAGCCCTCCTGGTAATTTCTTCTCAGCTGCCCCTTATTATCCTATAACCTGCAGGATGCTGGCAATCGCTGCTCAGCCCCTGCAGCCCTGATGCTCAGTGTGGGAGAGAATGGCCAGAATGAGCATTTCTAGCATGAAATATTGCCAAATGGCTCATGCTGCAGGGGTTATTCTGGTCAATCCCCCTTAGTAAATCAGCTTCTGAGCTTGAAACTGCAGCTTCCCTAACGGGGCTGATGGTGCTGATCATTTCCCATCTCACACTCACTATTTGCAGGGCTATAAAGCTCAGTGATCGTAAAATCTCAGGGCAAGAGCTGTGGCTGCCTCTCTCTCTGTCCAGCATCTCAAACACAACCATTATATTATTAATAGTAATAATTCCTGCAACTATATTTGGAATTTGCAGTGAACAAAGTGCAGCCTCAGGAACAGAATCCAATAGACAAAACTTACTCACACATGCCAAGGGGATGCTTAAGAATAAAGCTGGCTGGAGATGAATAGATGTTTTGTTGTAAATCCTCAGTTACTTTGGGGAGGTCAGGACTCAGATCAAATACTGGACCCAACAAGCACCCTCTTACCTCGCAGGAGGATTTCAGGAGCCCTGTGGAGCGGTTTGATCTGCACACCTGGAGGGGGAAGGAGCCACGTACTTACTTACTTACTCATGAGCATGACAGCATCTGCCCACAGTAGCTCTCATTCTTCTTGTTCCTGATGAAACTCACGTAAAGGTCAGCAAGAAAACACAGAAATACCTGAGCATGTCTTCATTTATTTTTAAAGTATCATTTCAAGACATCCTGTAATAACCGAGCCACTGGAAATACTCAGTGCTACTTTTGTTCAAATTGAAAGTACCTGGTTTTCAGTTTCTGTAACCCTCTTCCTCTCTCTGGGGCGGGTTTTATCAGCGCTATTTAAAAGTGAAGAATCATATCAAGAAATAGGTTTCAGACAGGAGACTGAAATCCCTGGTTGGGTTTAAAAAGTAGTAATGGTGCATTAGGCTGCTTAAAGATAAATATTTGGAGTGAGGCAGGAGGCAAAGGGAAGTGGGTGGCCAGGGGGTGTCTGTCAGGCTCAGGATCTCATGTCTGAGCCAGGAGTGTCCTGAGGTGTGCTGGGTTGCTGAAATGGTCTTAAATCGCAGTATCACCAGCACTGCATGTTTAATGTTAGTCCTGTGAGGGCACATTCCAGCATCTGAGCTCAAAAGATAAGAGTCTGGGTTTAGAGACTGTCTGTTTGTAATTTTAGATTTGCACGTTGGCATCATCTTAGAAGAAGAAGAAGAAGAAGAGGTTGTGTCGTGGACTTGGCGTGGCGTGTTGAAAGGCACGGTGCTGTGGGTGTTTGCCTTCCAGCAATGGGCCGGCACCACCAGAGATGGGAACTCCGATTGGGAGGACAGCCTGGAGAAAAGAAGTTGATTGCAAAAGAGAAAAACAAAATACAAATATTTATAAGTCATAATTGCATCTTAGATTTGGGTCTGGATCCAGTAGAGGCTGAGTCATCCTCACCAGCTCACCCGGGGCTGGAGCCAGGTCCTCGCTCCCGCGGGGTGTTCTCCCCTCCGGCAGCGCTCCCGGCCTGCGGAGTGGGTGCTCCTGGGACAGGGAGGGACAGGGGAGTGTCCCCGTGTCCCTGTGCAGCACAGCAGGGAGAAGGTGTGGGGCTCCCCCGGTACTGGTGTGACGCCCTCTTTTCCCTACGGTACGTCCGTATGGGTGAGCAGAGCAGTACCCGGGACTGCCCCACAGCACCGGGTGAATTCCTTCCTCCCGCATCGGATGAAGAATCCTTCCCTACACATCCCCACGCCAGCTGAACAGCAGAGCGGGTGGGCTAAGCATGAACACCCTCCTAAGCTTCGGAACAAACCGGGCTGCGGCTGGATGCTCCGGCACGGAGCAGGCAGGGCTGGTCCCCCACTCCACACATGCCACGGCTGTCCGGGGAACCCGGCCGGCCTCGCCCAGCCCTGGGAGGGAACCGAGAGGGAAAGCGTCTGCTGCCCGGCTGGAGGGACCTTATCAGCGTCAGCTCCTCCCAGGGAAGGGCCCCTCACAATGCGCTGGCCAGGGGTGATGGATCGGCGCGTGCATGACTCCTTGTTCCTGGTGACTCATGGATTCGCTGGCCTTCGCCAGTGTCATGGGAAATATTTTTTTAATAACTCAAAAGGCGGGCGGGAGTGGGAAACAGAAAGAAAAACTCCACCACATAGTTCTCTAAAACTTGTTAACTTCCCAAATTGTTTCTGAAGCGTCAGATCTCGCTCAGAGTAAGGGGGGTTTTTGGAAAACCCCCTCGGAGTGGCTGCAGCGTTGGTCGGAGGTGTGGGCAGGGATGGCAGAGGTGGTGCTGGCTGTGGAAATGCACGGGTCACCGGAGCTGGCCAGCAGCCGAGCGTGCCGGATAAAAGAGCTAAATGGGGGTTTAAGGAGTGGACTGCTTCACCCCCTTTTCTTCCTGGAGGATAACGTGACAGGGAACACTTCACAGGATCGCCAGTGGGGGAGGTGGGAGGGCTGCCAGCGCCGCTGAGCTGGTCGGGCAGCCCCGACGGGCTGGGTGCAGGCACCGGGACACCCGGCTGAGCCCTGAGCCCGTGTGTGCACCCCGGCACTGCTCTGTGCCAGGGGAAAGCTGGGCATTTCCCACCTCCTACTGCTGCTGAAGGGGGAGGGTACTGAGGAGCAGCGGGGAGGATGGGTGGAACTGTTCCCGTGTGCCCACCTGCCTGAGTGGAACTCAGGGACACCCACACCATGAGGGGGAGATGCTGCCAGCTGGGGACTGGATCCCCCAGGAACACCCACAGCTCCACTCTGCCTTGTTTTGGAGGCCGGCTCCGGCTGCAGGGGAGACCGAGGGTGGGGGGTGTTAACCCATAAACGGGGCAGATGCCCCAGCGGAGCACAGACACCGCTGCGTGCCTGTGCTGCTGCCTCCAAAGGGCCCCATGAAGTTCTCCGGGTTCCCAGGGAGGCCCAGGACGTGGTCTATCTTTGCCTGCTTTTCCATCTGAAGTTTTGCCTCCTGATTTCAGAGCAGGGGGAACGTGTGCTGCAGCTCTCCTGGGGATGGGGAGGTACAGAACCTGACAAAACAGCATTTCCCCTGCAATTCGCCGTGTGTTAGAGCTGTTGAATAAAGCGAACCGCAACCCAGCCGGGTTTCAGCCTCCTGACGATCACTTTTGTGTTACCAGCTCCGGCTTCCAGGTAACACACCAAGCCAGCCCGCCGGGCTAGCAGCGCTGGGCTCGGGTGGGAGCACCCCCAGCCCCTCACCCGCAGGGCGACGCGCCCCGAGGACCGCGGCCGCCGCTCCCACGCGTGTCCCCGGCGCGACCAGGCGGTTCCCCCGCCGCGGGCCGGGACGCGCCGGCAGCGCCGGCGGCGGGGGCGGCCCCTGGCCCGTGTGCGCCCCGCGGAGCCCGGCTGCCCGGAGCCTTCTCCCTG
>NW_024580668.1:9254469-9311531 GCF_017639235.1 Corvus kubaryi | reverse complement strand
GGAGGCGAGCGGCGGGGGCGGCCCCGCTGCGCGGACAGGCGGGAGGTGAGTGGCGGCGGCGGCGGGGGAGCCCCGCTGTGGGGCGGGCGGGGGGTCCCACGGTCCGGCAGTGGGGTCCGGCGGGGGGTGCCCGGGGTCCGGCAGTGGATCCGGCGGGGGATGCCCAGGGTCCGGCCGTGGGGTCCGGCGGGGGATATCCGCAGTGGGGACCGGCGGGGCTGCGGGGGGATGCCCGCAGTGGGATGCCCGCAGTGGGATGCCCGCAGAGGAGTCCGCCGGGTCGGCGGGGAAATGCCCGCGGTGGCGCGAGCTGGTTGTGGGTCCGATCGGGGTTGCTGGCAGTTTGGCAGGGAGGCGATGGGTCCAGCCAAGGATGCCCAGGCTGCCGTGGGGCAGCTGTGGGTCCAGCAGCGTGGGATACCCGCAGCCCGGAGAGCTGGCTGCGGGTCCCCTCAAGGATGCTGGCGGTCGGGCGCCGGGTGTCGGTGGGGCGGCTGTGGGTCCGGCGGGATGCACATCGTCTGGTGGGTCACCCGTGGGTCCGGCTGGGGCTGTCACTGCCTGGCGGGGTCGAGCTGGGGACGCAGGGGGTCCGGCGGGGCGGCCCCGCCTGCCTGCAACTCCCCTTTGTTGTGCTCAGGGGCTGTGGGGGACCCCCGGGAGCGCAGGGCGGGGACAGCCGGGCTGTATGTAGGCCAGGACATGAAATATTCATCGCCCCCCTGCTTTGATGTCTCGTGATCCGCTTCCCTTGTCGTGTTTGTTCACCGGTGATTCTGGGGCCAGTGTCCAGCCCTGGTGGACCTGGCAAGTCGTGCCCCTCGCCGTGCCCCTCGCCTGCCCCTTGCCGTGCCCGGCTTGCTCTTCTGCTGGGCGACTGCAGAGCCCCGGCTTCTCCGATTTAAGACTTCATCCAGTCGGGAAGTTCCCCATTACAGCCTGGGCGATCCAACCTCCATGTGTGGCTGCAAGTGGTGGTAGTGGCGTGTCCCCACTGTCACAGCCCCCAGTGCCATGGAAGAGCATTGTGGGTTTTGCTCTGAGCCACACTGGGATCGGGATGAGGTTTTATCCTGCTCAGTGCCCAGACAGGCTGTGCTGCATCCTGGGGCCACTTGGGATGGACACAGGAGGCAGCCTGCAGGGATGAGGCCGCTGCCCAGGGCTGTATGCATGGGGACAGGTGTGGTAGGGGGCTGGCATCTTGTGGTGCTGATCCTGGCATGGTCCTCTCTGGTGCTGGGCATCCTGTCAGGAAACTGTGCAGCCTCGTGTGAGACCTGCTGGACTGAGTGGGGATCTGCTGCATCTCCCTGTGTTTTGCTGGCCCTACACAGTGCACTCTTCCCTGGCCCTTCCTCACCCTGGTGGCTGCTGTAGTGTGCCAGGGCTCAGCCCTGGACTTGGTGCCAGGAAGTGACTGTGGTCCTGGTCCTGGTCCCAAAGATGTTGAGCAGCAGTTGTAGGTGGCAGGGAGCAGGCTGTGCTGCCCTGTGTGTGCCATGGCCCATCCTCCTGGCTCCCCAGAAGTGATGCAATGGAAGGGACATGATGTGACATGCAGCCGGGGGGGTCCCTCAAGACAGGTTCCACCGCACTGTGGCATTAGGAGCTGGGGACAGTGGAGGGTGCAGAGCACAGGGTTCCCCTGAGGTGAGCTCCTGCCTGTGCAGCAGGGACAGGGACAGGACAGCACATAGGCAGCAGTGCTCTATCAAACTGCATGAAGGTGGCAACAAAAGACTTGATTTTTCTTTCTCCTCCCCAGCTGGTCCTCCCAGAGGAGGAGGTGCTGGGGGTCTCTGTTGCTCTCCTCTCCTCTCCTCTCCTATAGAGGAGATACCCACTGCCAGCACGACCAGTGCGAGAACCGAGTTGTGACAAATCTTCCCAAGACCCAGCCATTAATGATGGGAACCCATTTGTCCTTGCCAGGCTTGAAGACCCCCCTCAGAATGCAGTGGCTCATCATGTGCCCAGGCCCCCATGCAGCAGGTGTTGGTCAGACAGTCACAGGGCTGCCCAGGAAGGCATTAGGAAGGGGATGTGCAGGAAGACATCAGCAATCTTGCACTTTAGAGCAATATCCTTTCTGTCATTTCCACTGTGGGGCTGCTCCTGACACCCTTGCCATAGAGTTTGATCCTGGCTTACCTATGCTAAGCCATCAGCTTCAGCTGGCTCTGGACCCAGCCAGAGCAAAACCTTGGCACTCGGTGTCTGAGCCGAGGCTCGTGTGCTGGCTCCCCGGGGAGCTGTGTCTCTGTAATCATTAGCCAGTTAATGCTTATATATCAGGAAAGAACGCCTTTGCTTGGGAGATCGAGGGTCAATTCTCACTTCCAAGCTTTGACCTGGGAGCAGCAGGGCAGGGGCTCCTCCAAACACCTCCTGGCTCTACCAAAACAGCCCAAGACAGGGTTATTTATGGTCTCCGCAGCAGCAGCGAAGGGAAGTCCAATGTTCCCTGTCTCGATCATTAGTGGCCTTGCAGTGCTCCCTGTGTGATGGAGATGCCCTAATGATAGCTCTGCCCTTTAATGACTTTGTGCCAGAGTGATGGAAAATCGTGGAGGTTCCGCGGGGAGGCAGAAAGGGCCGTCCCAGCCCCTGCTGGAGAGCTGGGGGATGAGATGAGGAGAGCGCTGCGGTGACCGACCAGTCTGGAGGTTCTGCTGCAGAGACAAGAGGGTCCTTTTCTGCCTTGGTGGCACGGAGGGGACATCAGAGATCCTGAGGCAGGGATGGCCTTTAGCAGCATCCTGGGCAGCTCCTGCAAAGCAACATCATTTCACTGGACTCACTGAAGCAAGCAGGGGATGGACCATGGGGCTCCCACGCTTCCAAATCCCATCTGCCTCTCCCTGTTACTGGTGCAGGATCCTGCCTGGCCTTTGAAGTCATCGCAGAGCTAAACTCTAATCTAATGAGACCTGAAGGACTTGGTCCCCAACCTCTCATTTAAACAACCAGCAAATGCCTGTAAGATCTTGAAAGAGAAGAGGCAGGAGTGAGCAAGCAGCCTGCACCTCCTCCCAGCATGTCTAAGTGGGGGAACCCACGAGCATCCCTGGGACAAAGCACTGGACTCCTGGCACAGCTGTGGGAAATTGGAAAGCCTATCTGAAGCACTATTGTTTCCTGTGCTGTCTATTTTGCAGCTTGGTTTCCAACTTGTTTCTTTATCTCTTGGAACAATTTCCCATCTGAGCTCACTTCAGCAGTGCTCCACATCTCACTCCAAAGCCCGCCTGGAGATGTGTCCAGCGTGCATCCCATCGGAAACGGCCTTGTCAGACAGCAGCACATCCCTGCACTGCTCTCTGCAGAAGGGAGCCCTTTAATCCCATGCCCAGAGAGCGGCTCGGACCTCTGGATGGAAATAACCATCCATGCATAGTTGTTCCTGGGACAGGAGTGCGGATTGTCACTGTTTCCAGTCCGAGCTCCTCTTCCCGACCGCCTGTAGCTGTGGGTGGTGCAGTCCAGCTCCCTGGGACTCATGTCTTGCTGAAGTTTCCACCCATCAGCAAAAAAACATGCCGTGTGTCACGGGGCTGTTTTAAAGCCTTTGCTTCCTCATCGCTTAAATGGGCAGCAAACTGGGAGATAGTCCAGTATATCTCAGAATCATGGGGTGGTTTGGATTGTAAGGGACCTTAAAGCTCATCTCGTTCCCAGTTCCCCTGATCATCTAGTTCCAGACTTGCCCAGAGTGTGCTTAGGAGGGGCACCCAGGCCCCCAGCTCGGTCCCAGGTTGGCGCAGTGACCTCGGCGCTGGCTGCGTTGGGAACCGGTGCCGCCGTGCACATGGCTCTGCACACGCATGCTTTGCAAAGAAAACCCTGAAACAGATTTCAGGAACAAATGTGGTTTGAACCTGGGCCAGGAACCAGGACCTGCAAATCTGCGTGTTGCGCTGACTTCCCTTCAGGCTATGGATCTGCTGGCTGTTCTCGCTGGGGAGCAGGGAGGGGTTTTTGAGGGCTGGGGGCTGGCCGGACTGCCAGAGGCATCGGCTGCTGGGTGAGGTGGGGCTGGTCATTGATTTTAACTCAGCCCTTAAAAAAATCTGCCCCAGCCCCTTGACTCCATGTAGTCTCAGTGGAGATGCAGCATCTGAAATATCCATCGGCTGGCATGTGGGGTTGGTGGGCTTGTCTGGAGAAATGTGGGGAACAGAAGTACCTGGGCATTTAAGGCAAAAAAATAAGGAATGGGGCCCATGCGTAGTGAGCCTGCCCTCACCTCACAGCCATGGGCCCCATGCCAGGAGGGCACTGGGATGGCTTTGGGGTCTGCAGCCAAGGCAGACGTGTGACACAGGGACATCTGTGACTTGAGCTGTGCTGTGGTTCTTTCCCTGTGCTGCAAGACTCGGAGGCTGGCCCCGAGTTTCCCAGCCTATGCTTGACCTGTTGTGCTCTCGTTCCTGTGACTGTGAGGTTTTGGCTGGCCCTGAGGCCCCTCTGCTGGGGAAGGAAGGAAGGAAGGAAGGATGGATGGATGGATGGATGGATGAAAACCTGACTGCATGCTGTGAAAATAGCTTCCACCCAGCACAGCTGCTCCCATCCTTCCTGCTTGGCAACCTTGGCCACCAAAAACCTGGGCAATAAGGGTAAAAGCCCCTTGCTACATTGCCCCCTCTACCATGGGAGAGGTTAACAAGTCCAGCCTGTCCTGAGCAATGTGTCCCCCTTCCCATGCCAGGCACCAGTTTGGGGGCAGCATGACAGGGTCAGGTCGGTGCTAAATTTATCCTAAAAATATCTCACCTTGGGGCACCCTTTAGCAGTAATTTGAGGTTGGAGGTGTAGCGCTGTGTCTGAGTTTCACTTCTCCACCTTGCTTTCCCACTGCGTTCCTCAGTTTCCCCCAGGAGCACCTGAGAAGCTGCTGTTGGAGTTGGTGAGGTTTTACACAGTGTGTGCCTCAGTTTCCCCCTCTCCCAGCCCCACTGCCCTACTCCATGCACACATCACAGGTAAAGCCTCCCCTTAGGCAGGGAAATAGAATCTGATCTCCGTGAAGCACAACCACCTTCCTCATCCTCAGCTGCAGCTGTAGCCAGTGCCAGCAGCACTGGGGTCTGCCAGCGTTCTTCTGGGCTTCAGATGTTCCTGGGTGGAAGCATGTGCCTGCTGACTTATGCAAAAAAACCTACACGAAAAAGCTGTTGGAGTCACACCCTGCTCAGATGGGCCCTTTCCTTCCCCTGCCCATCAGGCAAGTGCTGGTGGGGCCCTCCTGTGCTGGGAAAGGGATTGGGAATCCTTGGCACAGCTGGCAGGAGCTTCCAGTGAGCACCATGCTGCATCAGGCAGGGAGGGTGACATGGGATCAGGAAGGGTGCAGATGTAGCTGCAAAAGTCACTGTGACCAGGATGAGTTCTGTGCTGTGACACCATGAGCAGCTGGGTTTGGAAGTGTGTGGGGTGGGAAGGCTCAGGATGCTGGGACTGGTGTGTGTGGCTGGAGCTGGGCAAGGAGGGCAGCTGGCTGCCCACCTGGCTGCCTGCACAGGTGCAGGTGTGTGGGGGTATGCACGTGTGTGGACATGCTCCCCTGAGCCCTCTGGGTGCTTTGGGGGCGGGCACAGCTCTCGTGTTCCCGTGCTGTGGTCCAGGGGGGCTGCGCTGAAGGCACTGTGAGCCACAGGTGATGGGAAGCAGAGGAGACTCCCTTCATCCCTTTGTCCCTGCATCCCTTCACCCTGTCCCTTTAGGATGAGCAGCACGAGCGAGGGCTGGAGAGATGCCATGGGAGGGTGCAAGGTCCTCGTGTCACTGGTCACATCCACCTCACCCACAGCCCATCTCTGTTCCCCACCACGATTGCAGCAAGTGGTGCCAGAGGTGTGCAGAGCCCAGCTCTCTGCTCCAGGAGTGACAGGGATAAAAGACACCAGCTCAGCATTTTTCTTTGTTTTTCATCTGCTCGGGCTGTTGATAGTGAGCACTGTCTGGGGCTGCACCTCCCAGCTGGATCCTCTCTGGTGTGAGCATCCCGCTCACCCCAGAAGCAGCTGGCAATCCAACACAGCTTTTTGGGCTTGGGAATGCCCAAGGCTGGCTGATGTCTGTTTGCCCCTCAAGACCCTCCCTGGTTGCTTCGTCTGACGCATCCTGAGCGATGCTTTGTTTTGGTGGTGCAGATGGGAGTGGCTGTGGGGACCAGCATCTCTCAGGGCTCTGTTGCCAGTGATGTCCTCAGTGTTCCAGGGCCAGAGCCACAGTCCCATGCTGTGATCACTGGTATGGGACCTGCTCCCAGTCCCACCCATGCCCATGGAGGTGAAAGTAGGAGTCGAGTGAGCATTGCTGGAGGCTGATCCCGATCACCCAGCCCTGACCTGCAGCCACACGTAGCATGTGTGCATTAGGGCTGGTGGCCCCACGGTTCCCCAGAGCATGAGGCTTGTGTTGGGCATATGCCCCAAAGTCCCAAAGTAACCCAGGAAAATAATCAGCATAAATTTGCTCTGTCGGATCCTCCTTATTTGAAAATGATCAGGGATCTGCAAAGTGGGAGGTGTTTGAAATCTGTGGCAGAAGAGCCTTGGCCTCTGCTTGGCTTGTCCTTCATCCCCTCCCATTGCAGTGAACCCCAGCATGAGTCCTGCCAAGTCCCCGTGGCTCCAGCTGGGAGAGGGGAAATTCCCAGCTCCGTGGGTTTGTGTCAAGAGTGCACATACCCTCCCCGCATTTTCCTTTTTTTTCCCCCACGAGTGTTTCAGTGCCTGTTCCATGTCAGAAGGGCTGTTGGGAGGTTTCCTGCCACGGGGGTCCTGCAGGACCCCTCAGCAGGGCTGATGGGGCTGTGGCTCTGGTCCTGGAGGGCCAGTGGAGCCCCGGGAGCTCCTTGCCTGGCTGGACTGGATGGGCTGGTTTCTCTGAAAGTGGAAATGTTTTAGCAGTGACGCCAGCATGGCCAGGGGTGGTTGTAACTTGCTCGGATCTGGAGCTCTTCTGCCTCCTGCGTTCCTTGCCCCCTTCCTCCCCCTGCCCTGGAGATTTGCCGCCTGCTTGCGCTGCCGTCCCGCCCGGGTCAGAATGGGTGTGGCAGCCCTGGAGCCATGGCAGACGCAGGTGGCACCACTGTTTTGTCCGGATCTGAGACACCCGTGAGTCACATCGGCCTCCTGCTGCCACCTGCCCCTTCCCCAGGAGCCGGGCAGGGCACGGAGTGGGCTGGGTGCTGCCTCAGCCATCCCCGGCGAGAACCCGGGGTTGATATTCACTTCCAGAAAGCAGAAGGAAATCACATTTCCTGGAGCCTGGGGCTGCCTGTGCTGGGAGAGGCGCTGCAGAAATGGGGAACAGAAATCACCCCTCCTCCTCCAGGGGCCACCTCGTGTCACCAGGTCTCTATCAGCCCCTCCAGCTCAGCCAGTCCCTTGTCCTGGTGCTTTGCCTGGAGGAGGATGGGAACAGCATTGATGTGATGGGCCATGGGAAGCTGAAGAATTAGGTGGCAGGCAGTGGGAGCTCGGAGGTGCCTGCATGCCCAGGGGCCAATGTTAAAAGGGCACATTTTTCGAGTGTGGAGCCAGAGGGCTGTTTTGGGGAAGCATTGCCCCGTGGCACCAGGCAGTCCTGGTGGCCAAGAGCTCCAGCTCCTAATACCATTCCAGCTTGACATCAGAGTTTCCCTGCCCAGCATTGTCTCTTCCCAGCCCCAGGGGCACTCCTGCCCTTGGAAGCATTTCCTTTCAGTTTCTTTCTCCTGGACTTGGCAGGAGGAGATCAGTGCCCTCATCACCTGCCTGGGAGAAGCCAGCTTCAGGTTAATGCGGGCCAAAGGCTTTGTGTGCCTTGGAAAGCATTTGCTGGAGCTGGTTGGGCAATTCCTGGCTTTGGCTGGTGTCCTGGTGGGAATGCTGGAAGTGCAGGCTTGAGTCAAGCTGGGAGGTACTGGGAGGCATCCCTGCTCCGACTCAGAGCAGCACCAGCACGGTCAGGCTGCACAGCACTCAGCCAGCTTTGAGCATCTCCTGTGGGGATCCCACCACCACTCCGGTTCCTGTTCCTGTGTTGGACCACCCTCAGGGTGAGAAAGCTTTGTTTTCCCTTCTCTAATTATTGGATGCCCTTACAGGGCAGAAAGGATGCCCCTGCACACTGACGGATCCAAAGATGTGGCCCTGTCGGTCCCCAGGCCTGCTGCAGTGCAGTGATGGGGATGTGACAAGGTGTGGCAATGGGCACCTTCCCTTCTCACATCTCTCAGTGGAGAAAAGGCTTAAAA
Source organism: Corvus kubaryi (assembly GCF_017639235.1). Taxonomy (NCBI): domain Eukaryota; kingdom Metazoa; phylum Chordata; class Aves; order Passeriformes; family Corvidae; genus Corvus; species Corvus kubaryi. The sequence continues at coordinate 9,303,280 of NW_024580668.1, read as the reverse complement.
CTGAGTGCTCAGCTCAGCACCAGCAAGCACAACTTGCAGCACATTCCGCTTCCTCCCTTCAGCTGCTTGCATTGTTTCAGGGAGATAAGGCTTGTGGCTTTCTCCTGCTGGCCTTATGCAGGATGGTGCTTGGGGGTGCCCAGTGTCAGGATGCCCCTGCCCTTGCCTGGTTTTGGGGTGCTGTGGGGGCAGGGAGGGCACAGCCTGCAGCTCTGTGTGGCCACTGATGTTGGCAGAGCCACTGCCCATCACCCCAGCAAGCCAAAATCTGCATGTGGAGGGGTTGACCCTGTGATGAGGGGAGAGCTCAGGCTCCCTGCATGCTCCCAGTGTGCATGTTTGGAGTTTCCCAGTTTCTTGGCCACATGAACATCCAGAATGTGCTTGTGTGCTTCTCAGGGTTTGTTTTGGTCTTTTAAACTCCCTGTTTTGACATGTCTTTTCGGAGGCATTTTGCATCGCTCCTGACCGTGACTCTCCCCCATGCTGAGGGGGAGTGAATTTGGATGGTTGATCTAATTATCCTTTCCCCTTTTTTGATGCAGTGGCCTCTGCTGTCTTGGGCTGTGGAGCTTTAATTAAGATGGTTTTAATTTTAACGGGAGTTGACAGGGTCAGAGAGGAGGGGTTGGAACTTCTATCTGTGGGGAGTGTGTAGCTGGGGCCCCTCACAGCAGCTGCACTGCTCTCCCTGCTCCAGCCATTCCTTCATCTGGAAGAGCTCTCCATCAGCCGGGGGGAGCCAGGAGACAGCTGGAGTGCCTTGGCTCAGGTGCCTTCAACATGCAGTTACTGGGCGAAGCAGAGATCCCAGACAGGCACTGGGGACACCTGCCTGTGGCTTCCCCCATCCCCAAATTGGAGCTGAGTGATGAAGTGACCATCTCTGCATTGCTCCTCCTGTTTTAGGAATCAGTGCAGCTGAGAAATGAGTGTCGTTGTGGAGGAGAAGGGCTGGAGGCGCAAGCCAGACGTGCCCTCGCTGCGTCAGCCGGGCAGGGAGAGGGTCTGCAGCATCACAGCCCACTTGCGGGGCTGGGGCAGCAGCTCCCCCTTTTCACAGCTCCTGGGACTCATTGCAGTGAGGCTGGTCCCAGCCTGGCAGAGACGAGCCTGCGTTTCCTGTCTTGTACTGAGCAAAGCCTGACGGCATGGGACAGGGGACAGGATTTGCTTTTTCCATGGGGGACACGGTGACTGGCTGTATTTGGGTGGCAGAGGGGATAGTGGGCTGAGCCGGGCCAGGGAGGCTGTCCCCAGAGCACCAGGGGCTGTGCTGCTGCTCGCTGGCCCCCAGCTGTGATGCTTGCCGTGGGAAAGGGCAAAACCAGGAGCATCCCCTGGGACAGAGGGGGAAACTGTTCTGCAAGCATATCCGGGGCTGTGTGTCCTACCAGAATGTGGGGAGGGAACGGAGAGCGATGCGGGCGGGAAAGGGGGCAGGGTGCCACTTTAGGATGATTAAAAGACCTCCTCGATGTGGTTACAGCAGCGCTGACCAAGCTGGGACTTCAGCCGCAGCACTGACCCCGCTCTCTGGGGGCCACGCTGGCAGGGCCACCACTGCTGCCACTTCGTGCCACCCACGCAGGGGGACACGGGGGATGGCAAAGTGCCCTTTGGCTGCCTCCAGCCTGGGACCTCTGGTTTAATGGCACCCCTTGTAGGCAGCGTCCATTGGTCCTGCACGGATCTGCCCCGGCTGGCCCCTGGCCCGGCTGGGAGGGGGTTGGTTGTGTGCCAAGGGGACGGAGGGGCTGGGTGTGTTTGGGACCGCTGCTCCGTGCTCTCCCTGTCCCCGGTGCCGGCTGCTGTGGGCTGGGTGCCGTCAGGCTGCTTTGTCTCGCCCGCCGTCCCGCACGCTTCATTTTTCAGTCTGGTGTGAGACAGTCGCCGTGATTAATCTCACCGGGGCTCTGCGAGCTGAGGACACGGCTCGGCTCGTCTCCCTCCATCAGTGGGTGGGTGCTGGTGTTCCCAGCCCCATGCCGCCTCTCCTCCAACACCCCTCATCGTGCCTGCCGGCAGTGCTGCTCAGCACCCACCCGGCTTTGGAGCAGCTCCAAGGACAGTGCCTGTTTTGCCAGAGATGCTTCCCTCCCCAAAGCTCGGTGTCGGGTGTTGGGCCCCAGCCTGTCGCGGCATTTCCCAAGGTTTCTGCCTCTGCTGTGTTTTGTCTGCTCCCAATCAGTGTCTTTTGTTAGTGTCTTTGCAAAGACGATAAGATCGCTTCCCCCAGCGCCAGCCCGCTGTCAGCCCGCCCGTACCACGGCCATTGTATCCTTGAGCGATCCAGGCGCAGCGGAAAACAGGCGGAGCGGGACTCGCCGGGGAGCTGCCAGGTTCCCCTCGCTGTTGCCTTTGCGAGAGCGTCTCTCCACAGGGAGGTAGGGCAGAGGATGGAGCCGTTTCCTGCCACCCAGCTTGCCAATTAATTTTTGGGGGGAGACAGCCTGGAGCGTGGGTGTTGGAGGCGTGGGGATGCTGGGCAGTCCAGGTGGCATTTCCAGCGCCGGCAGTGGAGGACGGGGATGTCGCTCTTTCGCCTGCCGTGATCTGATCCGAGCTGAGTTGTGCAGCCGAGTGTGCTTCATTTTTAATTGCTTTTGGAGAGGGGAGGGCGGGGTTGGCCTCTCCTTGCTGCGGCCTCTGCCCCGGGCAGGTTGCGTGGCTGAGCTCAGCCCTGGCACCCTCCCCTCTGGCTAGGGAGAAATGCAGGCCGGGAAGACCCCAAATGCTGAGCCAGCAGAGATAGGTGGGGATGGCAGTGCTGGCCAGTTGTGTGAGCCTGGCTATGGCTGTGCCAGTGATCCGCTGATGAGGATGGCACCTCACTGCCAAGCGAGCAGCAGGACTGTGCCAGGCTGTGCCAGATGTGCCAGGGAGTGCCAGGCTGCTGCCACCAAACAGCCAAATCTGGCAGCGTGAGGTTGCTAGTGCATCCATCCCCCCAGGGACCTGCCCCTTTCCCATCAGAGGACCTGGCACCTCGCTGCTCCAGCGCATGGCTGACCCCAGGCTGAGGCATATTTGGATTTTCCTCGTGGCTGTTTTGGCCCTTTTTGGTCTAATCATGATGGTGGCCTCGCAGCATGAGCCCGTGTGGCAGGGACATGGGCACCACGTGTGTACGCGGCTTTATTTGTATGTGCTGCAGCCTGGAGTTGGGGCTGCAGCTTCCCCCCTCCATCCCGCTGTGCAATCATTGCCAGCCAGTATTTGTCAAGTACAAATTACAAACCATTCAACGTCTTAAAGAGCTGCCAGTCAGCTCCCACTCGTTATCCTAATCAAATGCACTAAAAATAGTGACAAAACTTATTAGCGGGGGGAAGGGGAGGCCGTGAAAACAAACCTGCGGTGGGACGAGGCCCCTGCATGCAGCCGCTGGGATGTTCCTCTTATATGAGTTGTGAAACCCGGGATGTTCCCCTTGGATGAGGTGTGAAACCTTGGCCCCAACTGGGACAGGAGCCTGTTGGGATACTGCTTGGGGCCTTGAAGTGGGGTCTGAATCCCCTCTATGCAGGAGCAGGAGACCCTCGGGGATGGCTGAAGCCTCTGCCCAGCGCTGGGTGAGCAGGGCTGGTTGGAGAGAGAATTTCCTTTCTGTAGGAGAAGAGGGAGCAGTTCCTGCAGGATCTGGGGCTGGGAAAGGGTGGCAGAGCAGGTGAGGGGCAGCCCTGGCTCTGCGGGGCCGTGTCTTGCTCTGCTTTCCTCTTGAAGCTCTGCCCCGAGCTGCTGCTGCTGCTGAGAAGCGTCCCTCTGTCACGCACACTTGTGACAGAAAACCGTCCTTTTTGAAAAATTTAGCTAAGATATGCTTTTCTGGATGAGTCAGGGCTTGAGCAGCACAGGTTGCTCCCATACCTTGTGCACGGTTTGTGCCGTAGCATTTGTCTCTGCTGATGGGCATGGAGCAGGTGACTCATCCCGGGGGAAGAGGTCTTTGGTTGGTGGCCCACCATGCCTACCGCAGGTCGTGGCTGTCCGGAGATGGAGCAACAGGGCTGGAAATGCTGGTGTGTCTGGAGGAACTGGCTTTGCTTTTCCCGTGAAAAATCCCTTGGTGGGCTGAGGGTGTCTGCGCTCCCCTTCCACTCTGGGACATCGCCTGAGGCGGCTCCAGCCGCCTCCTCTCCCATCCCCAGTGGGTTTGATGAAGTGGAGCAGAGAATCATCCCTTCTTCACACATGAGAGATCAGAGCGAGCGGGTGTGAGCTGCCGGCCCCGCGCCGGAGGGATGGCGAGGAGGAGGAGGATGAAGGCAGCCCTGGGCACTGGACCGTGGCGTGGGGGGAGAGGGTGTCGGGGCGCGGGGGCTGCCGCGGGTGCTGACGCTCCCTCTCCTCGCAGGCTGCAGCGGGAGCTGAGCTGAGTTCGCCGGCAGCACCTCCCCACCCCGCGGCGAGGCTGTAGCCGAAAGCACCGGTAAGACATCGCCGATGGCCCGGGGAGGGGGGACCAGGCTGCTTTACCGTCTGGGGGGCTCACAGCTGCGGCACTGGGTGCTCTGCCAGAGCCCGATTGGCCCTGGAGCATCCCTGGGTGGGCTGGGTGCAGGTGCAGAAGGCAGAACCCTCCCTGGGTGTTCCCCGCGGCGTGGCCGGCCCGGGCGGCAGAGCTGAGGCCTCGCAGCTCATGCCGGTGGTGGTTCGCGATGTGCCGCTGGCGCTGCCCCCGGAGCGGAAAGCAGGGAGTTCCTGCAGGCTGCGACGTGCCCGGGGTGCTAATCCCCGCCGCAGGAAGGCTGCCTGTCCGCCGCCTCGCATCACTCAGAGCCGAGCACAGGGAACGCTGGCCGGGCTCCAGCCCTCTGCACAAGCCTTGGGAGGGGCAGAGGGGCAGTCCTGCTGAAAACCAAAGCACTGGCCGCGATGGGGAGCGATGCTGAGCCCCCCACCCCAACGTTGTCAGCTGTGAAAGCACGGCAGCAGGGCAATATCCCACTGGGCATCAGCCAGGCTGCCCCGGCTGGGTGTTGGTGGTGCTGAGCATCCCTGCAGCCTGCTGCGTGTAGAAATGCTGTATTTATTAGACATAAATTTATTAGACATAGACACAGCATAGCTGCTGGCAGTGGGTATTTTTTGCAGTCTGGCTGCTGCGATGCTGTCCCAGTGCTGCTGGGGTGTGCTGGGAGCCACCACACTTCCTTCTCTGCCCTTTGACTCTGGGGGGGGTTTCATTGACGACTATGCCAGAGGCAGGGGGGTCTCTCCCTGGTGCCTCTCGAGGACCTGAGTGCACATCGAATTCCTGCTGTCATTAACCACTCCTTTGCCAGGCTCTTGCACAACCCTGCTTTCTTCCAGGGGAATCTGCACCCTTTCCTTGCCAGCTGCCAGGGGGATGTGGGAGCTGTAAGGGTTTTCTCAGCCCCCTCTCCTCCCTGGGGACAGGTGGAGAGCCACAGGGCTGAAGCCACCTGGTCGTGTTGGCTGAGTTACCTGAGACTCAGAGTGGGGATGGTGTGAGGCTGCCAATGCCTCTGGGCACAGTTTGGGGTTGCCAGCCTGCATTTTGCACTGGTCACATTGAAGTCAGAGAGGACAGGTATTTAGATGCAAAGCAACAGGAGAGCTTGGATTTGGGCTGGCTGCTCTGCAGCCCGTTCCCCAGAGGGCTGTGGGCTCATGCTTCCTCCTCCTCCTCTTCCATCTTTGCAGCCAAAGTCCTGACAGCTGGACTGGGCCCTGTCAGAGCATCATCAATGACCAGCACATTCAGCAAAGCCCTTGCCCAGGAAGATCAGCACCCTGGTGCAAGGTGGGAGCTCTCCCTGCCCAAACTGCTTCGTGAGGAGGGATGAACTCACAGTTCACGGTGTCCCTGGCCAGGATGTGCCTGGAAATTGCACATCCTGTGCCCACAGCCTCACAGGTGTGAAGGCGAGGGCCCCCCTGTTTTAGGGACGTGCCTGGGAGATCCACTGTCCCCCCTCTCTGTGCTCTGCTCATGGCTAATCTCTGGGCATATTGACTATTTTATACCCTGATTTCCTTAGCACACTGATAAATATCTGACCCAGGCTCTGAAAATGTGCTTGGGCAACACTTGTGCTCCCAAAGTGCTGCTAAATCCACCACCCTAGCTAGGGTATTTTCCTGCTTGGGGAAGTGCTGCTTCCAGGGAAACTCTGAGCAGCTCTACTCTTGCTCACAGTCCCGTGGGGAGTCACAAGCCACACGGTCACAGCCCTGCCATGCTCCTGCTTTTCTCCCTGCACTGCCACTGGCATCCTGGGAGCCCCAGCAGGTGCCGGAGCCCCGGGCAGAGGTGAGCAAGGGGCTGGCTGGGCACAGGGAGGTGGGGGCTCCGTGTCATCACTCCTAAGGTCCTACTCTCCCCTGCAGTTCTGCTTCTACTGCAACAAGCTTTTAAAGTACATTTATTTACAAGACAGACTCCTTCCCTTTGGCTGCAGGATCTGCCTCTGGATTGCCAGAAGTGACCATTTGCAAGTCCAAAGCTTTTATTTGACCCTTACTTGCTTTGAGACCCTCAAAGCCTGGCACAGATATGGGTGGACTGAGTCCTGGGGCAGACAGGGGCATGATCCCTCCTCATCACCTGCATCCACAGGAGGAAGGACAGCTCTGCTGCCCGCTGGAGTGGCTGCTGGAGTCATACCCAGCACAAAAAAAGTCAGTTCATTACATTTCCCAAACCCTGGCAGGATCTGAGCCTGCCGGCGTGGGTCACACAAGGACACTGCTGGTCCTCTGTGCAGTGTGGGAGCTGGAAAACAGTAGATGGAAATTGTGTCTTTTGGGAAATCAGCCCTGATCGTCAGGCAAAGCCCTCACTGTGGGAGGGGAGCTGAGGGTGACAAGGGAGCAGCTTGTGCCTGGCACCCCTAAGCTTTCCCACAGCAAGAGCTGAGGGCTCTGCCACAGTGGCACTGGGGCTGTGCAGGCTGCTGGGGCTACCCATGGCTCTGGGGGGCTCAGCCTGAGCTTCTTTCCAAAGTTGGGCTAGAAAAACCCTCTGTTGGATGGGGCTGAGCCTTCCCAAAACCTCATGAATGGCTGCGTCCAAGTCTGCACCCTGTGGGCAGCAGCTGCCTCCTCTGCTGCTTCCCTGCTTGTGTTTCCTTATCAGAGATACTCTCCTCCCTAGTTGTCTCCACCTCCCTTTTCCCTCCTGCCATGCGTGATCTAGCCTAAATATTTCTGTCCATAGCTTCAGGACACTGCTGGGTATCCTGCCATCTTTGGAGATTGCAAATAATTCCCTGCCTTCATTTATGTCATTACCTTGAAGGTATTTATAGAGTGTGGTCTTGAGTGGAAAGGAAGGCTATATATAAACTATTTGACTATATATAAAGGCGAGATCCCTTGGTCCTTAGCTGCAAACTGCTTGAAACTGCTCCTGATTTAAACTTTTATCCTGTTTGCTGCATGTTTTGGACTTCAAAGGTCCGTCTTCATTACTTAAATCCCCATCCTGGTAGAAACTCACGTGTAGGAGGAAACGTGGGGACTGAGCTATGTCCCATGGCAGATGCCTGGCCCCAGAGCTGCCACAGTCTCAGCACAGGTCCAGACTCCATGCTCAGCATCCTTACTCTTTACTGCCACAGCTCAGCGTGCTTCCCTCTGCTCCCAAAGCGTGTCCTGGCAGTTTCACTGGCTGCTGCAGCCACACAGGAGGTGTCTCAGTGTTAATGAGGGGCGATGGTATCCCAGGGCAAGGGCAGGATGGCCAGACTGCCCGGCAGCTGCTGCTTGAACAGACTCCAGAGGTTGTTTCGTTTCCTGGTGGGCAGGCATCTGTCACTCGAGCCCTGGGAAACAACTTCTTCTTATTAACAATAATAATTACTATAATAATAACAATAATAATAGAAGCCCTCTGGATGTCTGTGTCTCCTCCAGTCCGGGACCATGGGGAGCAGCAAGAGCAAGCCCAAAGACCCCAGCCAGCGCCGGCGCAGCCTGGAGCCCGCTGAAAACACCCACCATGGGGGTTACCCAGCCTCGCAGACACCCAGCAAGGCGGCTGCTCCCGACGCCCACCGCACCCCCAGCCGCTCCTTTGGGACCATGGCTGCTGAATCCAAGCTCTTTGGAGGCTTCAACACCTCTGACACGGTCACCTCGCCGCAGCGTGCCGGGGCGCTGGCTGGTCCGTGTGGGTTGGGGCTCGCCAGGGTGGGGAGGGTCTCAGGCTGGTCTTGGTGGGTTTGTGTCCAGCTTCTTGGGGTCTCGGGCTTTTGAGGGGCTCTGGGCTTGGGGGAGAAGCAGATCTGTGTTATCAGCCAGTGGGAGGATGGTGAGAGGGTGGTGAGCACTGTTCCATGGCCTCACCCATGGCTGTGCCCCTCCTGAGTGCTCTTTGTCACAGGGGGAGTCACCACCTTCGTGGCCCTCTACGACTACGAGTCCCGGACCGAAACGGACTTGTCCTTCAAGAAAGGAGAGCGCCTGCAAATCGTCAACAACACGTGAGTGTCCCTGTCCCTGCAGCCAAGCCCATGTGGTGAGCTGTCACCTCTGTCCCTGCTGTGGAACCCCCCGCCCAGCCTGGCAGGACCAGCTCTCCCAGGGGTGGGTGCTGAGAGAGAGGTGCCAAAATGCTCATGGACACGATGACTTGTCCAAGGACACTGACACTGGAAGCAGTCACTTGCCTGCTTCCTCATCCTCCTGGCCCTGCTGCTGGTCACTGTGGCCTCACAGCCTTGTCACCAAGCCACATCCTCTGCTTGCTGGCCATTCTGTGCCCTCCAACACAGAGCCACGTCCCCAATAGTCCCGTCCCCATCCGTGCTCAGCTCCCTTTTGTTTGCCTGGACACATCCCTTAGCTTCATGGGTGCTTTCCCCTGTGCTTGTATGCTGTCTCTGGTCTCAGCTTCTCTCTTGACTCTTCTTTCTCTCCCTCCATGCTGCCGTTTAGGAGAAAAGTGGATGTCAGGTGTGTATTGCACATTCTTACTGCTATTAAAAATGACCTAAATGACCAAAGCCCATCTGCTGCCCACATGAGGGCAGGTTGGATGGAGCAGGGCTGGGAGGAGATGATTTCCAGATGGTTTTGTGGTTGGTTGCATTTGTCCCACCTGAGTGATCAGAACAGAGCAGGGAGTTCCTTCCCATGCTGGGGAACTGTTCCATCCAGAGCTGTGTCTGCATCTGGGAGCTCTGAACCCATCCCCTTCCCTTGTCCATGCCTGGCTCCCCTCTGCACTCTCTTTCCGGTTGGCTCTCCACTCCCCCCTGGCCTTTGCATTTTTCTTTTGCATTTTTTAATTTTACTTTTATATTTCATGAGTGGCTCTGGTGATTCAAGTATTCCCTTAGGGGTCTGACCCCCTGGTTTGCTCTCCATCCAGCTCCCCACAGCGCATCCATCACGTGCAGGGCAGCATGACCAGCTGGAATATGCTCCTGAAAATGATCCTGCATTAAACCCATGTGTGGTCCATCCTGACAGGGGGCACGCACAGTCCAGAGCCTGGCTGGCAGAGCCAGTGTTCCCAGCCATGGAGCTGCCACAGGGTCTGCAGCTCCTGCTCCCCCTCCACTGCTGCCTTCCAACACGGGCACCCAAAACAGCTTTGCAAAGTCCAAGGGTGGAAAGATGAGGGAACATCCCAGGAGTGAGATTTCTCCTGAGATGCTTGGGCAGTGTGGCACAAACATGTTTTCAATCTGATCCTTGTTCTCATTGTTCCGATGCTGTTTATTAATGGTGATTTGTTTCATCTATGAAGTCTGGGATGGGCAGCGTTTCAGTGTTGCAGGAAAAGCCTGAATTTGGGAGTTTTGGTGCTTCTTACTTCCAGTCTCAGCAGTGTGTGAGCTCCATGCTTGAGTTCTGCTTTGGGCTGTTGCAAAATGAGCTCTGGAGGTCCAGATCAGACCCACATATGAGGGGGTTTTTTTTAATGCCTTTTATCAGTTCTGGGGTTTCTGCACTATTTTTTTCCTCTACTGCTATTTGTCAAAGGCTTGGACAGAGGGAAGGGTTGGTCTGTGATGGGCTCTGCAGCATCCTGGGGAGCAAAAGGGCTTTTTTTGGTGATGCAGTCCTTTGGTGGAGGGTGCAGGATGTAGCTGCCAACCTTCCCAGTGTCTGTGTGGGTGCAATGTCCACAGGGAGAGAGGCAGTGGAGGAAGCTGGGCAGTCTGTGCAGTGCTCAGGAGGTGAATCACTCTTCTCACTGACCTCCATGAGATGCTCACACAGTCTGGGAACAGCTCGGGCTGCTGCACTTTGGGGACAGCAACAGACAGATGTGTGATCTCCCCTTCCTCTAGGGTCCCTGGCAGGACAGTCAGTGCCCTGGAGCTGCGGGAAGGGGACTTGGGTTCAGTCTGGGAAGGGCTGGCAAGTGCTGGGCATAGTGGGAGCCCATGGCTAGGGTGGCTTTGCAGGGTGGCAGCAGGTTTTGGCTGATCTGATGGGGCTGGGGCTGCTCAGGGTGAGAGGAGGAGCCTCCACATCGCTCACCTCCCTGCTCTGGGTCATCCTACCAATCCACCCAGTTCAGGAAGGCTCTTGTGGTACCATTGCTAGTGGGAAGGAGTCTCCTCCCAGCCAGCAGGCAGCCAGCTGGGATGTGGTGGGATATTTTGGGTAAGACTGTGCAGGGAATTGTTGAAATGCTTTGTTTTGATGATGATGATGATGATTATTTTTTTTCCCCACTGAGACATTTTTGGAATAGTTTGTTTTGCTGAATTCCCAGCTTGTAGCCTTGCAGCCCAAGCTGGAATGAAGCCACAAGTCAAAAGCTGGGCATTTTTCAAGCAGATGTTTACTCTGGTCCTGTGGGAAAGGAGCCCAACCAGCCTCCTGTCCCCTTCAGAGCCACCTCAGTAAAGGTGACTGGGGCAACAGCCCTGGCTGAGGAGCACAAGCTGCCTGCCACGAGATGTGCTGGGGCTGGAAGAAGCTAAAATGTCATCCAGGGCTGCTGTGAGGCTGGTCCAGGGGCAGAGCCCAGCTCTATGGGTGGGAGGAGATGCCTGGAAGGCACTCCTATCCCCACCCCACTGACACCATAGCAGGGAGCCGGGGGCCGTGTCTGGGTTATCCTGGTGCTTTGAAGCATCACTGGTTTAGCTGGGAAAAGCACAGGTCTCAAGCAGCTGGTGAGTCTGGAGCAAGGATGGAGGTTTACACGTCTGCAGGGTCAGGGATGGGTCTGGATGTGGTCTGATGAGCCTTGTAGTGGTGACTGAGGTTATTGGTGTTTTTCTGTAACATGTTTGCGGACGTTGTCCTGCCAAGTCCTTGAATCCTTACGGTGCTGTTCCCACAAATCTGCAGTTTTCCCGTAGCCTCGTCTCCCTTGTGGTCAGGATGAATTCAGTGACTGTCTTTGATGGGCAAGAAGATGCAGGTGGTGGGAGGAAAAGCCCTGCTGTCTGCAGGAAGGGGAAGCCGCCTCCTGCTGCCCTCTTGTTCTTCTCTATTTGTTGTCCTTCCCAGCCCCATCCGGAGCAGGAGCCGGCGGGAAGGAGGGCAGAGCACCCTCCAGCTCCTGGGGACGTGCCTGGGGCTGCTGTGCCTGGGCAGGAGGCATGGACGGTGGCTCAGCTCCAGGTTTTTAGGGACAAGGAGCCTCACTCGTGGCTGTGCAGGCACAGCCCTTGCTGGGGCAGCAGGAGGCTCACGGTCAGAGCCACAGCCCTGCAGGGTGTCCATCCCATGGCTGTGAATGGGACACCCGGGCTGGACAGATCCCACTGCATCCAGGCTGGACACCACAGCTGGGCAGGGCTCAGCCCCTGCCCAAGCCTCAGCCCTGTCCTGCTGCTTTTCTGCAGCCTGTGTTTAACTAACTCCCTTGGGTCTTCCTGGTGCCTTTTTTAATCACTGCCATTAATCTGTCGCTTCTCCCTGTTTCCTGTCCCTCCCCTTGCCTGCTGCTCCCTGCTGCCAGGACCCCCAGTGCCTCACAACCTCCAGCCAGATCCCCTTCCCATTCAGGTGGCTCCAAAGGTATTTTGGCTTGTTGGCTGCCCTGCCTGATTCAGGTTTAAAGCATTCCACATGTGGATGGGTGGCCCCAGTAATGAGAGCTCACCCAAACGGAGCCACGGGAAGAGGCTGGCAGCAGGAGCACTCCTGGCTGGGGTCTGGCTGTGGGGTTGGGGTCTGTGGGGCTGCACCTTTTCCCAGTGGGGCTCTGTGCTGGCTCATCCTCCCCTGGTGCCTGTGGGCGGGTGAGGGGCTGGCCAGGGGGCTCCTGGCTTCACACTGAGTGTGTTTTGGTTCTCTTGCAGGGAAGGTGACTGGTGGCTGGCTCATTCCCTCACTACAGGACAGACGGGCTACATCCCCAGTAACTATGTCGCACCCTCAGACTCCATCCAGGCTGAAGAGTAATTGCCATCTTTTAGACAGTTTATAGCAAACACACCCCGAGCGCTCCCCCTCCACCCCTGCCCCGCTCCTGGGCGAAGCCTCCAAGTTCTCTGGGTTTTTCCTTTTTGTTAGTTTTCCCTGCTGAATGTGCAAACCAGCCTGTCTTTAAGACCATTAAGTGCAGAGCTGCAGTGTGCTTGCATGGTGGAGGGGTGAGTGGTGGCATAGCAGGACTGTGGATGCTTTTGGTCTGGTTTTTATGGAGAGCCTGGAGAAGAGAAGGCTCCAGGGAGATCTCATTGCAGCCTTTCAGGACTTAAAGGGGGTTCCTAAAAAGGAGAGAGAGAGACTTTTTACACAGGTGGAGGGGCCTGTGAGAGGACAAGAGGGAACATTTTAAACTAAAAGAGGAGAGATTTAGATTAGATGTTAGGAGAAAATTCTTTACCCAGTGGATTGTGAGACACTGGCACAGGTTGCCCAGAGAAGTGTGACTGCCCCATCCCTGGAAGTGTTTAAGGCCAGTTTGGATGGGGCTTGGAGCAACCTGGTCTAACTGAAGGTGTGGCACCACATGGCAGGGGAGCAATGCCCAGCCCAGGCTGTACAGGGACATGGCACACCCCAAGGTGCCAGAGCCTGGAGCTGCAGCCCCTGGTCTCCCAAACCTGCAGTGGGTGGGCCAGGGCTGAGCCCCCTGCTTGGGCAGGCAGTGGAGGGGGGGCAGTGCCAGGTGCTGAGCCACTGCCTTTCTCCTGCAGGTGGTATTTTGGGAAGATCACTCGCCGGGAGTCCGAGCGGCTGCTGCTCAACCCCGAAAACCCCCGAGGGACCTTCTTGGTCCGGGAGAGCGAGACCACGAAAGGTGAGCAGGGCTGGCCTGGAGGAGACCCTCTCTTGGGGGTGTGGGGGTACCCTGCGTCCCCTCGGTCTCTCCTGCTGGTGCTGGTCTCCTGGGAGCCGATGCTGACGTGGCCATCACATCACCAGTGACACTTGGCCTGTGCCAAATGCACTGTTACACCACTGAGCCCGTGGGCTGCAGGGACACGGCCACTTCTGTCCCACCACTGCCTGCCCAGTGAGTGCCCTTCAGAACATCTCTGCCTGAACAGAGATGGTTCAGCTCATGGCAGGGTGGAAGCCAGGGGTCTCACCAACTCTGGAAAGACCACCAGGCAGGATGGTCTCTTTTCCTGGTTTTTTTGTTATTGGTTTGTTTGGTTGGGTTTTTGTACACCCCCAACCAGATGATTTTTTGGTTTTCCCCTGGTTCCTGTATAGTGACAAAATCTTGAATGTGTTCTTCCTGGGCAGTCAGGCCTAGGGAGTGATGAACTTTAGTCCCTCTTTCAAGTCTGACAAGTCTTTATACTTGTTTTCTGTCTCCCAAAAGCACGAGTTGTGATCTGTGAGGTTTGACTGCTGAGGATGATGGAAATTTAGTTTCATTTGGCTCCAAATGCCCCTTTGGGAAAAGCTCCTTGATGTTCCCTTGTGGTTTTATGCCTTGAACTTATCACTATTTATTTTATCCTGGTGGAAACAGCTCCTTTAAGCAGCAGCATAAATCTTCCCCTCTGCCATCTGTGGCCCCAGCAACACCACCTTGTTCTCATGTGGGCAGAGCAGAGCCAAGCTCCTGAAGCAATGCCCATGGTGGGGTTTGTGGAGGAGGCAGTTGGGCCCACCAGCCCTTTGGCTCCTCTCTGAGATGCTGAGTTGCTGGTCAGCAGCTCCCCTCAGCCTGGCTTTGCCTGCTCCTCTCCCCTTGTTAGCACATCCTGTAGGATGGCTGGTGGCAAGGCTTGGCAGAGCTGCTGTGCAAGCAGAGGGCAGCTGAAGGTTGTGATGGCGTGCCATGGCTGTGCTGTTCCTCCTTGGCACCTGGTGCCAGCTCGTGCAGCCAGGAGTTGCTCCCCATCCTCTGCTTTTGGGTGAAAGCAGCACCTCCGTGCCCAGTCCTGCCTCCCCATGCTCACCCACGGTGGGACCCCATGGGGAGCACCCATCCATGGCACACCTCCCCCAGCCCCTCGGTCCTGCCCACAGGTGCCTATTGCCTCTCTGTGTCCGACTTCGACAACGCCAAGGGGCTCAACGTGAAGCACTACAAGATCCGCAAGTTGGACAGTGGCGGCTTCTACATCACCTCCCGCACCCAGTTCAACAGCCTGCAGCAGCTGGTGGCCTACTACTCCAGTGGGTAGCCATACGGGGTCCCCTGGGGGTCGGGGTGGCATCCTGGGTGCTGTCCCTGCCCTTGCTGCTGGGCAGGTGCTGCAGGGAAGTCACTGCTGAGCTGGGGGACTCCAAACCAGTTGTGTGGGACTGGGTTTTAGGGCAGAGGGTGAGGGTTTGGGTACAGGTCCCCAGGGTGTTTGCAGGAGATGTGGGGTAGACATCACATGCCTAAATACCTGTGTGTCACCCTGATGTTGTCCCTTCCTGTGCCAGAACATGCTGATGGTTTGTGCCACCGTCTCACCAATGTCTGCCCCATGTCCAAGCCCCAGACCCAAGGCCTTGCCAAGGATGCTTGGGAAATCCCCCGGGAATCACTGCGGCTGGAGGTCAAGCTGGGACAGGGCTGCTTCGGAGAGGTGTGGATGGGTAAGGACCACTCCCACCCTGCTGTCCCCTCTGTGTCACCACCTGCATCCTGTCCCCAGCCATCTGCAGATGCCTGGAGCCTGTGGTGGGGTGGGGGAGCAGTGGAGGGACACGGCTCCCTGCTCCATACACGTGTCCTGAGCAGCATGTCCTGTGCCACAGGGACCTGGAATGGCACCACCCGGGTGGCCATCAAGACACTGAAGCCTGGCACCATGTCCCCAGAGGCCTTCCTGCAGGAAGCCCAGGTCATGAAGAAGCTCCGGCACGAGAAGCTGGTTCAGCTCTACGCTGTGGTGTCAGAGGAGCCCATTTACATCGTCACCGAGTACATGAGCAAGGGTGAGCATGGGAGGGACACCGAGGGGGCAGCTGAGGGGCTCTGCTCCTCCAGATTGCTCTGACCATGGTTTTCCTTACAGGGAGCCTCCTGGACTTCCTGAAGGGTGAGATGGGCAAGTACCTGCGGCTGCCCCAGCTTGTGGATATGGCTGCTCAGGTGAGTTTGCACATCTCTGGGCCTCCCACATTCCTTTTGAGGGCACTGGCTGCCTGAGCCTCTCACTGGGCTGTGGTGGCTGTCACTGGTCAGGCAGTGGGGTGCTGGGCTCTCCCTGGGGACCCTCGTGTCACCCTGTCAGCCACAGTGCCCCACATGCCGGTCCCCACAGATCGCATCCGGCATGGCCTATGTGGAGAGGATGAACTACGTCCACCGGGACCTGCGGGCAGCCAACATCCTGGTAGGAGAGAACCTGGTGTGCAAAGTGGCTGATTTTGGCTTGGCACGACTCATCGAGGACAATGAGTACACAGCTCGGCAAGGTGAGTGCCCACGGCTGCCGGCACCGCACCCGGGCAGGTGGCACCGGAGCAATGGCCATCGGCCCCCACGGTGTGCGCTGTGCCTGGAGCCAGCACGTGGCTCTGGTTGCATGGGGGTCCTGGAGGCACCCCCTCACCCTGCCTCTCCATCCAGGTGCAAAGTTCCCCATCAAGTGGACGGCCCCCGAAGCGGCTCTGTACGGCAGGTTTACCATCAAGTCAGATGTCTGGTCCTTTGGCATCCTCTTGACCGAGCTGACCACCAAGGGCAGAGTGCCATACCCAGGTGAGGGCTGGCACCTGCTGGCAGAGGCCCTGTCCCTATTGTAGTGCCCAACACCAGCTGTCCATGCCCAGCGCTTGCCCCTGAGCTGCCTCTCCCAGGTCGGATCCTGCCCCACTGGGGTGAGCAGATATTGTCCAGGATGCAGTGTCCCAGCCACCCTGTGCCACTCTAGTCCCTGAGCAAGGTGACAGGGACAAGTGCTGCTAGGTTCCTCTCTCCCTGGGTCACTGGGATTGCCCCTAAGGCGTGTCCTGGCAGACACCCTTGGTGTCCCCCCGGGACAGGCACAGTGCAGGACTGGCCTGGCTCTGATCAATGCCCTGTCTCCTCTGGCCGCTCGCAGGGATGGTGAACCGGGAGGTGCTGGACCAGGTGGAGCGGGGCTACCGCATGCCCTGCCCGCCCGAGTGCCCCGAGTCCCTGCACGACCTCATGTGCCAGTGCTGGCGGAAGGACCCGGAGGAGAGACCCACCTTCGAGTACCTGCAGGCTTTCCTGGAGGACTACTTCACCTCGACAGAGCCCCAGTACCAGCCTGGAGAGAACCTATAGACACGGGGCTCCTCCTGGCACCAGGGACACTGCTGTCCTCACCACGGGGCGCCGAGGGCTGGCCTCCCCACCGAGGGGCTGTGTTTGTGGGGCAGCCCTGGAGCAGGACAGGGCATTAGCTCTGGATGCAGCTGGGGGAGCCGCTGGGTTCCCCCATTGCTCATTAGACTTCTGGCCCGTGTTTAACGAAGCGGCGCTGTCCTGCTGGCGAGAGGAGCCTGTGGGCACCAACGGAGCCAGCTCAGGAGGGCAAGCAGAGCATCTCCTGCCAAGAGACTTGGGTTTTGGGAGACTTTTTTCCCCCCACAGCTCTGGGGTGAGCCAGGAGGAATTGGGGGACAGCATCGCCCCACCTCAGACACATGGTCCCAGTCTCCTGCACCCCCTTTCTAAATCAGCACAAATTTCCTTGCCCCTTCACCCTCCCCACCATCTTCCTCTTGGCTCCAGCTCTCCTGAGGATGCTGGAAGAGATGTTTTGCCACAGAGATGTCACAATCCCAGGCTGGCTTGAATGGGGTGACGTGCCAGGGTGGTGGTGGTGGCGGCATGGGATGACAGTGGAACTCTGGTGGTCCCTCTGGCCTCACCATGACCTTAATGGCTGCTGGGTTCTGGGACTCTGAAATGTGACTGCTTCAGGCTCTGATGACCATCACTGTCTCACAGGAGCACCTGGGCACACGATCAAATCTTCCAGCTATGTCTGTTCCCCCAAGGGACACGTCTCACCTCTCCCAGGAGCAGGACTGGGGATGCCAGCAGAGCCCTCAACCTGCTGCGCTTTCTCCCACCACATGCTCCAGGTCTTCCAGCCAGACCCTTGGGAAATACCCCCCAGCTGCCCTCCCCACCTCTGCCACCAGCTTTCCCACCAGCAGAGCCCCCTGGGCTGGCCCTGCCACCAAATCCAGTGCCACTGTGGGGCTTGGGTGCATGGCCCATGTAGCTGTTCCGGGTGTGGGAATGTTTTGGAGGAAGTACTTGACTTTCACAGATGATTTTGTCCACCTGGTATGTTTTTAGCTGCCTTCCCTCTACCCATTGTGTCTCAGCTTCCAGGCAGCAGTCCCCATGCAGCATCCCCAGCCACATGCCACCACCTGGAAGTGCTGTGCCACGTTTGCATCCTCATCTCCCCCATGCTCACTTCTAAAGGCCTCAGCCGTGTCTCAGCTGTGGGTGGCTATTCCTGCCCAGCTTTGTCCCACACACATCCCATGGGACTGATCCCTGGTGTCGGCGAGGCAACCCTTCATTCCCTGCCCTCTCCCACCCAGCACCTGCTTGTACATAGCCCTTGAGTGTTCCCTGCACTGTCCCAGACCTTGACTTCATTGCATGCATTGGTGCCCAGCTGGAAACCTTTCACCATGGTGGTTCACAAAGCTTCACTCCTTCACCCCCTGGGTCCCAGAGACCCTTGCTCGGAGAGACCTGGGGGTCTTCGGATGCACTCCTGGAACACGGTGGGTTGGGGGCTCGGGGGATGCTGTGGGGCAGGGGTGCTGGAGGGAAGGACCTGCAGAGGGAGCCAGTGGCTGTGCCCTCCTCTCAGTCCTCAGGCAGTGGGCTTTCTGTGCCTCCCCATCACCTTTGGGATGGTGTTTGCCTCTGGCACAGCCTCCTCCCAGGCAGCAGACCCAAGCCGCCCCTCACCAGTCCCTGCCATGGTGCCAGTGTCCTACAAAAGCTGGGTGGGAGCCAAGCATGGGCACGAGGTGGCCAAAACCCCCGCCCCAGATCTCCACCAGAGCAGGACCCAGGCAAGCCACTGCCTCTCACTCACTCCCACAGCTCCCCGGTGTAGTGGTTTGACCAAGCCACTTATTTATGAACCAAGTACATGGTTGGTTGTTTGGTGGCTCCTTTTCTAATGAGTAAAACATTTAAAATCAGTTTGGACAGGCTCTTCAGCAGTATGGAGAAATCCTGCTGGCTTGAAGAGCAGCAGCTGGTTCAATGGATTTTTTTAAAAATCATTTTGGGAGTTGGAGCCTTTTTTCCCCCCCTCCCTTCCTAGCAGGTTTGCTGTGTTGGCATTTCTGCATATGGGCAGGGACCCCCCAAACCTCAATGTTCTGGGTCTTCCCATGTTTGCAGCCTTTTGGGATGGGCAGCTGCCACAAACGCCCTGTCCCTTGGTAGCTGTTCCAAGGGGTGGCTTATGCCATAGCTCTGCCTGAGTTATAAAAAATCTCTGTCCCTGGGAGAAAACTTTTACAACTGTAACATGTGGAAGCCAGATTTGGTCTGGAAGCTGGGGAGAGAGAAGGCAAGCACACGTGTTAAGGTTGGCTTTTGGTTGTCTGTTGCATGTGCAGGGTCTTGGGTGCAGCAGGACAGGAAGGGCGAGTGCAGCCTCTGGCTCTTTCTGGAAGGCAGCAGGTGCAAGGAGCACCCTGGGTTGGCTTAATTCCCCAAGGCTTTCAGCAAGATCTGGTGAAGGAGATGTGCTGGGGACCCTTCACGGCAGAAGGCAGTAAGGCAATCCCGGAGAAGCCCTCCTGCACGGGGCTGTGTGTCCACATGTCCGTGTGTCCATCCGTGTTTCTGTGCAGTGCTTGTGGTGGGACCCATGTCGCCGGACTCACCACCACAGCCAGCGTGACCTGGAGGCCCTGGGAGTCCAGAGCCTCCCCTCCATCATCATTCTGTCTGCCAATTTACTTTTTAAGCCAATAAACTCCAGAGGGGAGCTCCTGCCTAAGGATGCTCCTTGGCTTCCTGGGCTCCCTAAAACCCTACAAGTCATTCTCCTCTGCTGTTATAATTTTTTTACACAGTCTTTTGTAAGATCTCCAACTGACTATGCAGAGAACATGTGGATCTGTGTCTCTCCCCATCTCCCTTACCTGCCTTTTTCGGTGTCTAAGTAAAATATTTAGCTTTTTTTTTTTTTTTTTTTTTGGATAATAATAAAACTTTGGAAAAAAACCTGGAAAGGTTCAGCTTTGTGGGTGGTGGGGGGGTTGGAGATGCTTTGAAACTCTAACGTTGATGTAAATACTTTGCTATTTGATTATTAAATACAAACAGACCTCACAAAACAAAAGTGTAGCTTGTGTATGAGAGGACGTGTTAGCTCCTCAGCATCCCTGTTAGAGGAGCTGTTGCTACCTGGAGCATGTGCAGTACCCATGTGAAGCTCCTGGTGCTTCAGACACTTTTTCTGGAAAATGCTTCTGGGATCTGGTGCTGCTTCTGTGCTGCTGGAGCCATTCCCCACACAGGCTTGTGGTTCAGCACAGGATCAGGGCCATGTCCGGCATCTCCAGCAGTCCTGGAGGAAAAGCAAGTGACATGGTCATTGGAGTCAGGCCCTGAGGGGTGTTCCATGTGCCCCCAGCCTAGGACACGCTGGCAGAGCGGGACTCGGCCATTGCATGCCCCAAAGCAAGGCCAGGGCAGGGCAGGGGTGGTGTTCGTGCTGCCAAAATCCAAGGCACGGTGTCCCTGACTGAAGCCACCCAGGCTGGACTGGGGGGGACAAGACAGGGGCAGCCTCCCTTCAGCAGAATCTGCTTTATCAGCAGCTCCAAGAAACAGGCCTGCTCTGTTTAGGTAATTAGTGGGTGCTGATTGGGGTCCACAGCGCTGGGGGTAGGAGGCTTTCTAAATGCAGAGTGAACGCTGCTACTGTTTATTCACCACTACCATCATCACCCTGGGGTGGCTTTAGTCCCCCAAGGTCCCAGTCTGGCTGCCCCCTCCTCTTCAGACTGGTAAGTGACTCAGTCTTATCACCTTAAAAATGTAAGGCTTTATGCTTTGTTTGTCTTTAAAACAATTAAGCGATTGAGGGATTATCTCTTGTGTGCAGGTCTCTTGGCCCACGTGCAATGCATGGGCTAGGGGTGGGCTGGCAAGGTCACCCCAGGAGGGAAGCTGAGCCCGTGGCTCCTCCAGCCTTTGGATCTGCACCTTTGGCGTTGCTGTTTGAGAATGGGATGGCCATGGGGGGGGCAAATGGAGGAGGAGATGGGTGCTGGGAGAGGCCAGGCTACTGCTGTCCAGCCTGAGCTCTGGGGCAGTGCAGGGGGGACTGAGGTGGTTTGTGTACAGGTGGTGAGGCCACTGGATTCAGTACTTCCAAGCCCTGCCTATGGCACTGTTTGCTTCCTCCTCTCCCTGTCCTGTCCTCAGCCTCAGTGGCAGCTGAGGCGTCTTAAGAGGGTGTGAGGGTGAGGCTGTTGCTGCCCCTGAACAGCTCTAATGAGGAGGCAGGGGCAGTTTGTGCTGGCAGTGGGCTCTAAACTGGAGAGGATGCATTGTTGTTTGACTTGAGCATCCCCTTCATTTACCCACAGCTCAGTGGTAGCACTCCCCAAGAACATGGAGCCCTGGCTCCCGCAAGATAAATGCTTTTGAGTACACAGGACCCACACTGAACTGCAAATCCTGAGGTCTGGGGTCTCTCCCACAGCCAAAACGCAGCAGAAGGTCTCCTGGGGCAGGAGCAGGGTGCTGTTTGTTAAAGGGTTGGCTCACAGCAGGACTGTGCCCCTGTGTCAGGCTCTCAGGTTTTGCTGACAGTGCCACCAGAGCTCCCAGTGCCTGTTACTCACTGGAAACAAGGGGTGGACAGGAAGCTGCCAGCATGCGTTGACTTAGAGGACACAGCTTGCTGTCACTTGGATGTCATCCCCTCCAGCAGCAGGTGTGGGTGGCACCTGAGCTGCTCTCCCTTGCCCTACTATCAGAGGATTTGCCTTTGCTGGCAGAGTAGCAAA
Source organism: Corvus kubaryi (assembly GCF_017639235.1). Classification (NCBI taxonomy): domain Eukaryota; kingdom Metazoa; phylum Chordata; class Aves; order Passeriformes; family Corvidae; genus Corvus; species Corvus kubaryi. The sequence goes on along the minus strand of NW_024580668.1, from coordinate 9,281,944 downwards.
ACCCTCTTGCCAAGGGTTAATCTCCAGGCTCTGGAGGGGAGGGCTAAAGTCCTTAACGGACTGTAGCTTACCTCCCACGGCTGGGAAACCACCTGATGCCAGAGAAATGCTGCAGGGCAGGGCTACCTGTGACCCTGAGCAATGTTTGTGGTTTCCCTGGCTCAGGAGATTTGGCTGGACAGCACGAGGGGACAAGCCTCTGGACTTGGCTGCCTCCCTGAGCCCACTGGTGGGTGCTTCCAGCCCAAATGGCTCCTCCATGGGATCAACCTCTTTCCTCTGGCTGCTGCTGTTCATAAGGCCACGTTGTGGGCTTGTCTCAGGGTGAGCAGGAAGAGAATCCAGGCAAGGAGGCACAGATCACCCAGCAAGATCCCTGGATGAGAGGCAGATGCTGGGAGAGCAGCCTGATTCCCACCTGCACCCCAAGCGGTGCTGGGGAGCTCAACTCCCAAGTATCAGATCCTAAGATCTGCACTATCATGGATGTCAGGCAGATCTAAGGTTCAAAAATCCGTATCATGGCAAGCCTTGTGGTATTCCAGCTGCTCATCCTGGGGATGCTTCCTCTCCCTAAGAAGGCTTGAGGAGGAGTATGAAAAGCCTCTGCACCCTAAGGCTGCACTGAAGAGTCCAAGGACTGCCTGAGCCAAGCTGCATCTCTAAGGATTGGAGCCTGAGCTGGGTTTTGTTTTGGTTTTTTTTCCTTTATTGACCCTGCTGTGTCACTGATCTGTTATGTGACCTAGAAAAGAAAATTATCTCTCCCTCATACGGAAAGACAAAGGAACAGCTTAAGGCTCCAGCTCCCTGTATCTAGGGAGCATCAGGCAGATGGACACTCTGTAATTCAGCAAGGTGGTGAGACTCACTCAGTGCCAAAGTGTCAAGTGACAATTGCAGGCAGCGTCCAGGCTCAGTGGGGCCTGGCACAGCACAGTGGTTGTGTTCTAAATCCCACTGCTTTTAGTCACTGGTGCAGCTGCTCACCCATGCGGTCCCCACACAGAGACCCCATGGTGCCCCCAGGATCCCAAGGGACAGAGCCACCCCACTGTTGTTCTGGCAGAGAAGGGCAAAACATCTCATGTGAGTGTTTTTCCATGTAGCTGGCAAACGCCTGGCTGAGCACTCTGGCTCTGTCTGTCCAGGCTCAGCCCCATCTGTGGTGCACGAACAGGGAAGCTCTGATGCTGCTCTTCAGAAGCCATCGGGTTCGACCTGTTCTGCAGTCACAGGCTGGTTTTTCACGGTCTCTTTATGGAGAAGGACGAACCAGGCATTAGCATGGGATGTGAGACTTGGTTGGGTTCCTCATTCTGCCCGAGGCTTTCTGTCTGACCATGACAAAGTTGCTTTAATTTTCTATCTTTAAAATGAAGATGGTATCTCAGGGCCCTAAAGAAGGTAAGAGAGTGTGCTGGGGAGGGCTGTGTGCATATCAAAGAGTGCTCCTTCTCTGCATTAAGGCTGGGAGGCTTCTTGCCCCACTGAAAGCTGTCCTGCAGCCTCCCTCTTTTGAAGTGCTCTTCTCGAGCTGGGTCTCACAGAAAGAAAAGAGCCCGCAGCTGTGCCTTGTCTTGAACCCCACGTACAAAGCCAGGGCTCGCTCTCATCCAAAGGGTTGTCTGGCTTTGTGGCTAGTATTTATTTAAATTGCTGTAAAGTGCAACTTGGCTAGTGAGCAACCAAAGTGTACTCTTGACAGAACAGAGTGCATTAGCTTAAATATATTGAAACTTAAAAGTAGCTCAGAGCAAAGCTGTGCCACGGCTTGCAAAGAGTGCCCTCCCCTCTCCTTTCCATTTGTTATTTATGCCTGAGTTGATGTGACAGCTACTGGGATTTCCCTCAACCTGACAGGTGACAGAGCTGTCACATCTATTTTTGATGTGGCACATACTTTTTTTTTTTAATCGTGTAAACACTAATAGACTCTGAACTTTTTCCAACTTGGACCTGGTCTTCAGAGCACGGGACAAAGCCAAGCCTGTTTCAGCCCCAGCAGCAGAGCTCCCACACCCTTTAACACTCTCAGGTGCTCCTGGGCGCTGTTGGATCCCATAGTCCGTCTCTCCCCGTTCCACACAGGGCATGGGCTGGCAGCTGGGCTGCCCTGAGCAGAGGGACAGGTTGGGGTGACGAGGTGTTGTGGGATGGGCTTATACCACTTGGGCACCCCGCAGACACTTTTCCTGTCGGCGCTGGGGATTAGTGGCTTCCAGGACACAGCTCGGGGGTTTAACTTCATAAGCAGAAAAAGGGGAATCTGTCACCTAAGTGCAGAGAGGTAACACACGACACAGGAGGTGCTTCTGGTTGTGAGAGGAGGCTGTTTAGGAATTGCCAGTCTGGCTCCCTGTCTGCCCACCGTCAGGTTAAACAGTCAAGAGGAGTCAGTACTGGAAGCTACAGAGCAAACAGGCTCTGCCTCTTGCTGGAGACTGTTTGGGGTTGCTGTGCTAGGAACAGAACAATGCAGAGACACGTGATTGCTGGGCTAAGGCATCCACAATGAGCAGCCAATGCATCATGCTGGGCAGGAGGCCATAGACCAAAGTTTATAAAGCTTTATTAAACATTTTGAACAGCTGTGCAATGAACAAACAATACTCTGGAAGTTTCACAACCTCATAGCTTGAACTGCCTCAGGACAGCAACAGCCACTTCTGCTGCTGTCCACCAGGAGACTGAAGGAAAGACAAACAGATGGCAAAGGGGAGGGAAACCTTCAAAGTTTAGAGATAAGTGTTTTATGTCAACCTCTAAGGCTTCTCACAAACCAACCTCTGCCCCAGGCTGTAGGCCTGACGCACCACCACCTTGGATTCTTGACATCCTTCTGCCAGGGAAGCTGGAGACAACCAGGCATTTTTTTGCTAGTCAGTAGCACCAGCACCTTCTGTCACCTCGGGCCCAAAACCATTATCTCTGAAAATGGCTGAAGCATTTACTGCTTCAAGCCATGCCTCCACCTCAGGGTCCTCTCCTGCCCTGCCTACACCCAGCCTCTCAGGCTAGCATGAGTTTTGTAGGGTGAAGTTCACACTGGCTTCCAAAACCCTGTGTCTTGCAGCATGCCAATTCTTTATCCCAACTGTCAACACCTTGGTAAACCCAGGACATGGAGGAGAAGAGACAGTCTCCTGTGAGGCTTTATAAAAGCAGCAGCGTAACTGAGGCTTTCAGGCTGGGATCTTGGAGCATTCGGAGTTCAGAAAGCACTTCAGCAGTGCACACATCTCTTTGGCAGGCTGAGCAGGAGGAGATGACTCAACTGCCTCTGGCTCCAGCAGCTTTTGGCCAAGTCCATTTGTGAGCTGTTGCACTTGCCCTTGATCAGCAAGGTGGGAAGGCTGGCTCCCCACAAAGAGAGACTGAGAAAATCTTGTAGCTATTCAAGCAGGACCAGTGGGCCAAGAGCCCTGAGTTAGACCACCATGGCCTAATGCAGACAAGTGACACACAACTGCAGCACTCTCAGCTGGGCAGGGGCTGCAGGCTCAGGCTTCCTGCAGTTCTCAGTTGAGAGGGCTGGTGTCTGTTCCCGGTGATACGGGAAAGAAAAAAAAAAAAGACTTCTGCTTCTAAAAAAGCAGGTGGTGCTGCCAGAGTTCACACAGTAAACGAGTCGAATTTCACAGGCAGAGTGGGAAGAATTTGCCACTCTAGTCCACGCAGTTACAGGAAACAGGCTGTCCTTACTCCAGTCCCATACCCAACACCCCCCTCCTCCCCAGCCCCACCCCCTTTTTAAAAGCAAAACAAGAGCCCTCAGCAGACTGGAAGATTATGATTCTCTAGGTGCCCACTATGTTGGGATCATGAGCTGATTCCGGCAACTGGGATCCTGTGCAGTGATACAAGAAGCAGTTCCCCCAGCAGCTGTAGCAGATGAGGAATAGAGCTGCCAGGAAGACCAAGGCACAAATTGTGCAAGGTTTCCGTTCCAGGAGAAAACTGAGCAGGTAGAATCCCATGAACATTGAGTGACTGAACCACAGTGCTGGGTTGAGGGGCTTGGGTATGAGCAGGACAGGTAGCAACCACTGAAGGCAGTACATTGTGGCTGGCTGGCTGGGGCCTCGTGGCAGTAGCAGTCAGATGTGCTCCAGAAGGGGGTTCCAGCAACTTCTCCCGAGGGCAGGCTGCTCTGCAGGGAGGGGAAAATGTCAAACTGTCAGAGAAATGCAGGGAGAAAATCAACTGACATTCTTTTAAAGCTTCATTTACTCCCAAGCATCATATGCCGATGGTTGAACTGCCAGTACTAAATTCTGGTGTGTCTTGGAGCTGGTGGAAAGCTTCTTGCTTTCTGAACCACTCAGCTGGGGACAGGATCAGCTAATGCTGGTGTAGAAGTGTATCCTGTGTGCTCTGCTCCTCAGGCCTTTATCCAGGCTAACAAGTGAGAGCCTTTTAGCATAATACAGGAACAGAAAGGGAGAGGGGAAAATGGAAAGGAAAACAAGCTGCCACAGCCTTCCCTACACACATTGATCTGAGACAGTCCAAAGGCTTGAGTGATGATATAAAGAAATGCAATTGAAGGGCAATAATTATTTGGTGCTACAGAGAAGTGTTAAGGAAGCATTACTGTAAGGAATTGTTTTGCACACAAACAATAAAGTCTTCCAGCAGGACAGTACTAGACCAGCCACACATCAAGCTACCCAGGAAAGCCCTGGCAGTGTCCAGGCTGCAAAACAAAGGGGAGGACAGTCTCTGCTTAAGGATTTATAATCCTTGCCAAGCAGTTGAAGTCAGATAAGACAAAGTATGTGAATAGATCAAAGGGGGGGACAGGCTCAAAATGGCAATTTCCGTAAGTGCTGTAAACACAGGATTTCCTCACTTGGATTATTATAAAACCCTCTAGAAACTGAGCTTTAAGGGCTTTCCTAAGCAGGGATGGTAGCACACTACAAGTCCAGAAAACCTGCTTCTACCTTTAGCAACCACCTCAATGACACTGTGTGGTTTTGTTTTTTCCTTTGAAGCACTACAAACACCTTCAAGAATTTCAAATAGCTTTAAAAACAGTAAAAGCCTCACCCCCACTAAGAAGAATCTGGTGGGAACAGCTCCTTGCAGCAATCCTTGTATCTGGAATTACTCAATGGAGCAGTGCTCCCTCAGAAAAGGATGAAGGGCTCAGGCGAGCCTGTTAGGATTACAACTGGGGGGTGGGAAGGTTAGTAGGATGAAGGAGTGAGAATGTAAACAAACAGCACATTCCACTGGCTCCTGTTGGCAGGAGAAGGGATTTCCTGGCAAAGGGAGGGAGAACGAGGGATTGCAGGGAAAAGCCAAGAGAAAACCACACGAGGTTCTCTTCCGAAAGAACACTAAGGTCAGACTTGTTTCACAGGTACAATGGGCTCTGCTGTCAGCTGCAGGAAATGCTGCCATCCTGAGCAGCACGATCTATTTTACTTTAATGTTAACAAGAAAATGCAGGCCAAGATCTCCACCAGCACAAACATTATTTGGGGAAAGTACACTGCGCTAAAGCTCCTGCAAGGGAGTGTTCTCCAGCAGAGAGGGCAGCTGGAGTTCACTTAGTAAAACTAAGCTGCAGCTCAGTAGCCAAAGAGTAAGGAAAAAGTTATATTATGCTGAAATACAGATAAAGCCAAGTCACAGGAATGAAGCTCCCAGTGTTAGTCCTGTTTTAGGCAGGTCACTCACTTGCATCTTTAAGGGCAAGTCTAGTCCCAAGCCTCTTCCCGCATCTATAAACTGGAATTAGCTATTACTCATTTCATAACAAAACATGCTGTCTGCTTGCCTTTGTGAATTGCTCAGATGTTTCTGGAGTAAACAATACCACAGAAGTATTGGAGAACTTTTTTCCAAGGGGGAGAATGGAGAGAAAAAGATCTAATAACAAATATTTGAACAGGAAAGTAATTAAACACCATATCCAACTTTTTAGTTCAGATTGCATTGAATGCAGCAAAACTGTACTAAATTGATGATCTGCAGCTGCCTTAATCCTCCTGAAATGTTCCTTTCTTGAAGTTTCCTGTAATTGTTTTCTCACAAGTGCTCCAAACACTGAGTATTAAAAATCACTGCCTAAACATCATGTCACGTTTTTGCTAGATCCAGCCCTAAGTTGCATCAGCTTGACTTCTGTGGCAATTTGTGTCACCTGTTCTTGAAACTTTAGTTTTAAGTGCCTACTTTGCTTTGGGTTTTCTGTCTCTAGAGCAAGGAAATGGGTAAAGAATGTGTCTGTTAAGTAGCACAAGGCTGAAACAAAGCACTAGAATTTTTCAGAACTAATGTCACAAATCTCTCAGCTTTAATAGGGTCATGTATCACTATTGAGCCTTTAGCCCAAACTTCACAACTGACTACAGTTAGAAAATAATTATAATTTGTGTTGTAGCTACACTTTGTACTTCGTCTGAACTCCTCGCTCCTACAATGCTCTTAACAGTAACAGTCTAAACACTGAGTTGATTTTAAGCATCTAAACTTTACTTGAGCACTTCCTCCAAACACAAAGCCATCTCAGAACTAGTCATTTTTAAATATTAGTATTTCCTGCAAGAGCCAGTTGTTTGTAGCAATCAATGCAACCACTCCGCAGAATAAAGAACCATTTAATGGTAGTTATTTTTCCTATGAAGTTTCAATGTCAATGCCCTTCAACCTGCAAACCTCTTGGATTTCTGATAAATGCAGACGTTCACACAGTTGCTCTCTGTAGTCAGTTTGCTTGTAATTTCACGTGCCCCTTCACCACCCACCAGTTAAAGGCTGAGGACCCTTTGCTGTATCCCACAGCTGGTCCTAGATCAAGTACCTACTACTGAAGGCTTCTACAGCTCTATCTCCCTTGAGGGACTTTCCACTAGTAAGATACGTGCTCTTCACTAGAGATTATTTGTACAGCTGGCAATGAGACTGAGTTTTCTTTCCACTCTATTGATCAAAGAGAAACAGCACCTCCTGCTATCAACTCTTTAGTGAGCAAGGAACATTCTCCTTTGTGCCCAGAACAGGCAGATCCTTACTGGAAGCCACAACAGTATTCAGTTTTGCCTGATTTCTCAAGCAAGGTGAAACGTGCAAATTAAAGATTCCTACCTCGTCGTCTTTGTCCCCTCCTCACAATGCAAGCCAAAGATTACCATGTTCCAGAGCAAATAACTACCTGTCACCCAACAGAACTGGTTTCACAATTGCATCCTGCTTTCCCTTATCCAGTTGCTCTTGTTCTCCCCTGCCTGACTCACCTCTTGCCTCTGCCACCCCAGTGTCCTGCTATCCTCAGACCTGCTCCTGTGCTGTTCCTCATGTCATCTGGTTTGGTGGGCACTTGTGTTTACCTGATGGCTCCTTTCCACTGCCTCCTTTCGCCCCTCCACAGCTCGTGGAGCCACTTGAACTCACTTCAGACCCCTCAGCAGCAGATGGCTCTGATCTCCACGTGCTGCCAGAGCCTCCTCCTGCCAGTTCCTGCAGGCAGAGGAACAGCCAGGGGAGGTTCCCTGCACACCTCGTTAGTAAGCAAGCACCAATACTTTTCCACATGCTTATTAGCTGGCTTCCACTGCATTCCCAGCCTTTCCTGCTGTCATCTTCCCTCCCAAAAATATTCAGGTCCTACTCATGTATGTTTGTGGGGAGGATTTTGGAATTCCAGTGTAAAGACAGCAGCACACCTTTTCCAGGCAGGAGCAAAACTTCAATTATGACACGTCTAGAGTGAGTAGCACAGTGCACTGCTTTGCAATGGGTCAGTCACCTTTTGGAATAAATCCATCTGAGGAGCTGTTCCTTCAAGGAAGCTGTTCCTTCATATTCTACAAACTAACTCAGCAATTAACACAGCCAGAGGTGTTCCTACACCATTGGTTTGACACATCAGTATGCCAATACCAAGTCTGTACCTTTCTCAAGAATGTTTGAATTCTTTAAGTCATTTACCCTGGAAGGGGAGAATAATCAGCCAGCTTTCCCTAAGCACTTCAAGGGTAAGCTTGTTCAGACCTTGCTAAGGCAGCCTTTAAGCCAGTGCTGTCCACACAGAACTCCCCCAGCAGATGCTACAGAAAGAGTCTCCCAAGGCTGACAGCTGAAAGGTCTGCAATAAAACACTGAGTAACCTTTTTACTGGGGTGTGCTGGTGCCATTCTCCCCCTTTCCCAAAAGCTGAAGTCTCTGCTTATGATGTAAAGCCACACTGGTTAGATAAAAGTCTCTCCAGTTATCCAGGGCACATAAACTGAAGAGTAAGCCTCAGGGATTTGTTTCTTACCTACAATGCTGACCTGTTTGCTTAAAATTGTTTGAATCAAAAACCCTGTCACAACTATTAACTGATGTGTGTGGGCAGTGCCTCATACTGCCCGCCTGTGTTCAAAACCAACTCAAATATCACACAGCATCCAAAACAGCTGCTGAAAAAGACACAACATCCAAACACTGGGACAAAAAGAGAGGTGAAGAACTATCAAGTGACAAGTTTGAAGAGTTCAGCTAAGAAAAGCAACAGCAGACCAGATTCCCAGATGCCAACACTCTGTCGTAAACCCAAGAACCGTAACTGCTCAAAGTTTAAGACCTATTTGCAGCAGGGGTTAACTTCTCCAGGGTTTTTTTTTTAGCCCTGCCACTATTATTTCAATTTTTTTAAAAGCTTTATCTGCTGGTATGACTCAGCTGGAAAGAGTGAGTCTACAGTTTTTGGCAAAGATCTTATCCTAGTCTTGGATCATGCCTTGGACACTTGATGTAGACTCAGAAATGGCGCAGTGTAATCACAGCAGTTTCCAAAAAGAGCAACAAATCCTTGACTAACCAAGCCTCGGGGTTAGTGTTCTGATTTCTCAAGGTAGACACATGCCAAAGCAACTCACCTGGTGAAAAGTGGAGGCTCTCTGTTGAGCCACTCTTTTCACCACTTCCAAAGCTGCTCTCTGAGCTTCATTACTGATGGGGAGTGGGTTAGCTTTTCTCCAGAGGCAGTGCCCACTCCATCTGGACTGCAGTGCCCTCACAGCACCAGGGTGAATCCTCCTCCACCTGTGAGCAGGAAGGCAGAGGAGAGATCCAAACTAAAACTAACTGTTTTTTTCAGAGAACTTGGAATGGGCCTGGAAATCATCAGGAGTCAGAGGAGCAGAAGCTTAAGTCAGCCAGCTCTGTAATGGGAAGAGATGTCAGTAGTCACAGTTGTCACCTGAAGTATTACTGATTTCATTTGTACTAATTAATTCATGTTCAGAGGTCCTGATTCCCATCTTCAGCCTTTAACTGCCAAAGATCACAACTTCCAGGCCCATTCCAAGTTCCCTGAGAAAAGAAGTTTTAATTTGGACCTCTTCTCTACCTTTTGTGCCTTCACCGGGCTTCAGAGGTCCAAATACAGCCTGATAAAGATGTTTTCTGCATCTCAGGTTAAGAGAGGCAAAAATGCTGTTTTGGCAGCTATGAGGAGTTATGACCTATAGTTTGGAAAGACAAAGGTTACTGCACTAGAACAGTACTCGCAAGGTCCATTGAAATGTTTCAGTACCAAGGAAGTATGGGAGAGTTCAGCATGTTGTGGACTGCTTTTAAGAGCTTGTTTTTCCTCTCCTCTTGCACTTGCGTGTTTGGGATATCGTGAGCAATGTTCGTATGACGGAACAGCTTGTGAACTCACTTTGTAGCTGGCTCAAAGCATGTATGGGGGCTCGGGGAGGGTGCCTGGCTGGGCACAACAGCACTGCAGAGCACTGTATTCACAGACTATCTCAGAATACAGGTTGGAAGGGACCCACGCGGCCCATCCCAGTCCAGCTGCCTGGACAAAAGCTTGTCTCAGAGCGTTGCGCTGCCCTGGGGAGAAACGGGCCCGGGTTTCCTTTCAGAAGGCGCTGAAGAGCGCTACGAGAGGTTCGTGAGAGAGAGCAGAAGGAGAGGAGGGGAGGGCACACACAGTGCTGTTATTTCCATGCCGGCACCGACCTCGCCGAGCTCAGGGTCGGCTGAAGCCTTTTCCATCCCGGCGCACGCAGGGCTGCGAGCGCGCGGCTCCCCCGCAGCGGAGAAACCTTCCCCCCCTTTTCCCCCCGAACCCCCGAAGCTCGCAGGGTCCCCCCCCGCTCCACCAGCCCGCCGGCTGGGCCCCCGCCGCTCCCCGGCCCGTACTCACCGCGCCGTGCCGCCGCCTCACGCCGCCATCCCGGGGCCGCCCCGAGGAGGGAGGGAGAGGCCGCCCGGGAGCCGGGGGACGCCCCGCAGGCTCCACGCGGCCGCCCGGCTGTCCCCGGGAGTGCTCCCGGCCCCGGTGCGCTGCTGCTGCGGCGGCGGGACCGGGGGCGCGGGGAGCGGCGGCTCCGTCAGGCGGCTCCGGGCAGCCCCGCGCGGCGCGGAGCGGAGCGGGGCGGGTGCTGCGCATGCGCGGGGGGCGCTGCGCCTGCGCACGGCACGGGCGGCGCTTCCGCGGGCGGCTCTGGGAGGCGGCCTTGGCCGTATTCTTGTTTTGTGAAAAGATTTCTGTGTTTATTCTTGTAATGAGCCGTACTTGGTCTGTTCAGCCTGGAGAAGAGGAGGCTGAGGGGGAGAGCTCATCGCTGCTTACAGCTTCCTCACGAGGGGCAGCTCCGATCTCTTCACTGTCATGACCAGTGACAGGGTGCGAGGAATGGCCTGAAGTTGTGTCAGGGGAGGGTTAGGCTGGAGATCAGAAACAGGATTTTCACCCAGAGGGTGGTTGGGCACTGGAACAGGCTCCCGTGGGCAGTGGTCACAGCAGTGATCCTGTCTGAGTTCAAGAAGCGTTTGAACAACGCTCTCAGGCACAGGGTGGGATTCTGGGGGTGCCCTGTGCAGGGTGAGGAGCTGGACTTGGGGATCCTGGAGGGTCCCTTCCAACTCAGAATATTCTGTGGTTATTATACAATTGTGTTCACACGTTCCATTGCACCCTGTGCTGCTTCACAGAGCCACGGAGGACAGCAAGGCTGGCAGGGAACACTTCAGGCCATCCAGCCACCCCCCTGCTCCGCTGGGTACCCTCGAGCACAGTGCTCTGGATTGTGTCCAGGGGGCATGGGAATATCTCCAGGGAAGGACCTCAGTGGGCAGCCTGTTCCAGTCACCCACGCAGTAAAGTTGTCATGTTCAGGTGGAACTTCCAGTGTTTCAGTTCCTGTTAGCTCATGCCATTGTTCAGCACCACCCAGGAGAGCCTGGCTCCATTCTCAGAACACCCTCCCTGCAGCTGCTCACAGGCTTTTATAAGGTCCCATCTCAGTCGTCTCTCATCCAGCCTAAACAGCCCCAGCTCCCTCAGCTTTTTCTTGTAAGAGAGATGCCCCAGTCCATTATCTTCACAGCCCTCCACTGGACTCACCTCTGGGAGCTCCATGTCTCTCCTGTACTGGGTACCCCAAGGGAGCCTAAGGGAAAGATGAAAAACAGTCCAGGAAAAACAAAACCAACCCCAAATACCAAGATTTGGCATTTTCACAGCCATTTCAAACCCACCCAGCCACAGTTGCAGGGCCACCCACATTTCCCACAGAGTTTTCCACTTGGCTGGCCCGTGCATTTGATGGGTATGATAAGACCTGCTCTCCCAATGGCCTGGCAGGCGTGATTCCAGCCCGGAATAGTTTCCCTCTGCTCTGCCGTTATTCTGGGCTCACCTCTTTATGGGGTGTTTAAAATTCCTGTTTTATGGCACTGCATGGGAATGGCCCTAAAGCCTTTGGCTGATGCCAGCTCTGATGGTAGGTGCTGGCTGATGATTCCCGTGGCACTCCATGACCACTCAGGGGTCTTTCAGGATCCCACCTAACACCAGCAGCAAGCAGGCTTCACCCAGGGAACTGGGCTGCTCCGAGCTGCTCCAGCACATGCTGCTGCTTGCAGTCTGCAGGATTTATACTGGATCCAGCCTGAAACAACTTGAGCTCCCCAAATCCTTTTGCAAACTGCAATGTGGACCCTCATGCCTAAGACTCCTGCCCTGCTGTGAGAGCTGCATGCTCGCTTGGGTTTTGGTTGTAGTTCCAGCTTTCTATAAAGAAATTCCATTTTGCACTTGAAGCCTGGCTGGCAGAGCTGTAGCTGGAAGCAGCGTGAGCTCCCAGCCCCGTAGCACCTTTTCCAGCAAGCAGGAACAGAGAGGGATCATCCAAAACTCCTATTTCAGCAGGCTCTGCAGGCTGCATGGAGCCATCCAGTGGAGTGGATCTGTAAGGAGCTGCAGAGTAAAGAGCATCTCTGGCAGGGAAGAGAAAGGTAATCCCAGGCTAGTGGGAACAGATTGTTCTGTGCAGCACAGGAGGCCACGGGGTTTTTATGGTCTTTCTGTTCAAGCAGCTTTTAAATGACCGCTGGCTGTGCTCTGCTTTGGTTCTGGGAGATATTTCTTCCAAAGATTTCCCTGTGCTTTGTTTAGCTGGTTGTAAGCAGTGTCTGTTCCAATCACAAAAGCCACATCTGAGATGGAAAGGGCATACCCCTGAAAGCAGCACTGTCAGAGGCCAAGCAGCACCACCACTGACCTCCCGCTGCTCTGTGTGAACCAGAAGGTGGTAATTTGTATTTTGAGAAAATAACTGAGGAGCACAGTGGTACTGGTGTTCCTGCATTCCCAACCTAGGGCTGGCTGCAGCTCAGCACTCAGAGTCTGCTGAGCCAAGGCTCCCCAAACCTCTGGGGACATCATGGGTGCAGAGGAGGATCTTGTGCTGTGGCAGAAGGGTGAGCAGGTGGAGGGGTTTCAAAATGCTGCAAATAGAACTTGTGAGCAAGAGAAGCTTTTTCCTGCGAAAGAAAATAAAGCCTTGCCATTGCTAAGGGGACAGACGTACACTGTGGCCAACAATTAATTTGCAAACTGGCTTAAATGTGGCCAATGTGACAGGACACATCTGTGAAATGTGGCAATTGTGAAAGGTGAGATGTCAGAGCAGATAAATCCCTCTTTGCTGCAGATCAAATCCCCTTGCCTGGTCCTGCCTGCATCAAATCCCAGCTGATCAGGCAGTGTGCTACACACTTGGCAGCTCACAGTCTTAGAGTGTCAACTCTGCCTTTGGGGCTGAGAAAGTAAAACCAAACAGAAGCAGCACAAACATAAAAAACACTCAAGTGTACTTCCAGCACCATTCCCAGCATGTAAGTTACACCTCTCCCAAACAGAAGTCTTTTAATTTTCCCAATCCCATAGCAGTGCAGTTCAGTAGTCAATGGGCTTAGAGCCATTCCCCATCCTAGCAATGGAAGTGATGTCTCAGCTTTTTGGATCCCAAAGAGAGGCCCAGGCAGCAAAACAGAACAAGCTGCTTCCAGCAAGACAAGAGGCAGCAGTGCTCTGCTCCCCGAGTCTCCCCACAGAGCTCTGCAGGCAGTGCTGGCTGCCCTGGTTCCTCTCAGAGTGGGGGTACCCCTCTGAATTTTCGGATGACGTTGGCCAGCCGCTTGGCCAGCCCGCCCCGGCTTGGCTCCTCCACGTGGAACGTTCTGGTCAGCAGGTTGTAGAAGGAGCCGTAGCACACGGCCACCACGGTGCAGGTGAGGCAGATGACGTTATAGGGCATGCTGAAGTCTGGTGTTGGCAGGTTCACCAGCAGTGGCTCCGTGTACAGACGCACAAAATAGCTGGAGCCATCAGAGGAAGGAAACCTGGAGAGTGGAAGAAGGAAAGGGGGGGTCAGCCTGCACAGGACCCATTGCTTTGTGCTCACCAGACAGGATGAGAGCAGCCACAGCCCTCAGGCTGTGGCACAGCCCTGCTCCCAGCACAAGCACACTCACAGCGAGGTGAAGAGAGGGCTCTGCTCCACATCCATGTCCTTCATCGCAGTGACACTGGGAACCAGGGCACTGAGCACAGATGAACTAAGGGCACAAAGAACACACCAGTGTCAGTCCTGACAGCAAAGACCTCCCCAGAGACCTGGGCAGCAAGGCCCAGAAAGGGATGAGGAGCTGAGGAATGTCACTACCCGACATAAAAGCCGTGATTGGGGTCAGGCGGGTACTCTGTCCACTTCAATAAGGCCCTCTCAAACTGGATTGTGATCTTGGTGACGGAGTTAGCTGGCAGCTGGATCAGCATTTCCAAGAGGTGAGGCCGTCTCCGGTCCTGGGCTGGCTGGTAGTGGATGTAACCTAACCCCAAAGAGATGTTGGCAATGGCACCACAGGGGCCTTGTCCAGTCTCGCATTGCCTGGACATCTCCCATGAGGTGGGTGCTCCTGCTTCCACTGTCCTGAGAGAGGTTTTCTGGGCAAGTGAAGATGTAGCCATAGCAAAAAGCATGTGTTAAAGCTAAATTTAGCTGGTTTTTAAAGCTACTGACCCATGAAATTCAGGTGTTCATAAGGAAAGGTATAAATGCAAAATAAAACCCAGGCATCAGTTTTAAATTGAGCTTCCTGTGCTACAAAAATTAAATCACCTTGGTTTAGACCCTTGTTGGATTACCAAACACCATCCATGTGCCTCTTATAAATAAAACAAACTTAAATGGTCTCATCTGCTGGCCTCACTGAACTTGAGGCTAGGAAAACATCCCAAGATGTTTTGTTTCACAATCCAGTTTCCCAGGGATCACTGGGGCCTGAGGGAGGGACTAAACCATCTTTGGAATGTGCCACTCATGCCAAGGGAAGCGGGTGGCGTGTGCTCCTTGGAGGATTTACTTACTTGGCTTGTTTTCCTTCCCCTTGGTGGTGATAGTCAGGGTGTGCACGTAGAGCCGCAGGTACCAGGGCACAGTCTCCAGCAGGATCACGGGGAAGGCCCGGTAGGGGTGAGTGTTGTAGATGAGGGTGCAAATCTCCCCGGTCTGCAGCCCGTACCCCCCCACGTAACGCTGAGCATGGAGTGTGGGAATGGGCATTTCTGCTGTGGAAGAGAAGGACAGGAGTGGGGTGATTTTCAGCCCTGGAGCCTTGGCCAGTGGTGCAGATGAAGTTCTGCTCACTCACAGCTGTCTTGGGGCCGCTTCCACTTCAGCTGCACATTGAGGCTGCGAGATGTGTTGAAGAGCGAGGGGCTCAGCAGGTCATAGACAGCATAGGTTTTCTTGTCTCCCTGGACAATAACTTCATGCACAGATGTTGGAGGGGGGGACACTTCCAGTAGCTCCTTTTCCTGAGGAAAGCAAATGGACCATGAAAGGAAAAAGTGCCCCTTGAAGAAACTGCAGCACTGGGCAAAGTCCCTCCAGGTGGCCCTGAGCTTTCCCACCCAACAGCCAGCTCCGTGCTCTTGCTAACACCACCAGGCTCATCCCCTCAGCCCTGCTCAGAGCAAGGAAATCACCTCCCTTCATCAGCCCTGGAAGGTTTCCAGGGGCCAGGCCATGCCCTTCTATGCCCTGGACACTTCTAGGGAGGAGAGGATGTTTCAGAGCCACATGAAGTGGCTGAACTGAGGGAGGAGGGCATGCTCTCTGGCCCATGAGCTTACCTTGTTCTTAGGGGAAATGTCAACGTAGACTTTGCTCTGCGATGCCAGAGGACACGAGTCAGTCAGCGTGCGAGAGAACATCTTAAAGAGGGACCAGTCTGTGAGAAGGAAGGTTAGGTAGCAGGTCAAGTGCTGCAGACTGAAAGCACTCGAGCACAGCTATCAAGCTTACCTTTCTTTCCTTGGCCACTGGAAAAGAAGTCAAAGACCACAGTGAGGGTCTGTCTGAGCTCCCAGGACACTGCCAGACAGGAGGCATCCTAGACAAGAAAGAGACAAGCAGCTCTGATCACACCTTCTGGAGGGGCAGGACACCAGGATGGAGCTGGAACTCCACCAGGATTGCAAGATTCCCATGGGGGTGACCAGAGAAGCAGGATGACAGCTGTTAGATACAGTGAACCCACCACAGGGTAGCTGGGCAAACCAGTGTGATTCCTTGCAATGTGACAAGGTGGCTTTGGATTTTCTCTTGGGGTGTTCAGGGAGGGAGCTGAGCCCAGCACTCACCCTGCAGACGGGGCGGATGTGCACTGCCTGTGAGTGGTAGCTGCTGTGGAACAAGCGCTCGGCCTTCAGCAGCACAGCGAGCCCAGCCTGCAGGAAGCAAAGGAGAAACTCAGCCCCTGCCCCTGTCCTCTGCTCCCAAGAGAAAGGCCCCACTGGAACTTCCCAGTGCATGCTCCTGGATTGCTGTTGGGAGCCCAGGTCCATCAGGAGTGGCCCAATTAGGCAGCAGGACTTGTCTGTACCTTTGAGCCACATGGCAGCAACTTCTTCCAAGGGGTGAGGTTCTCTGTGCAGACGACTTCCCGGGGCAGGACCGCGTAACGCAGGAGATGGTGATCTGTCCCTGGGCAGGGACAGGGAGGGTCAGCAGCCTGGTACTGCTACAGGTGTGAGGACAGCAGCAGATCTGTTCCACCCCACAGCCCATCACCCTCTCAGTATGCCTGAAATGCCAGGACCTCCATCAGAAGTAGATCCCACTCTGTTCAGAGTGATTGGAAACAATAGGTAAGGATATATTGTAGCAGTTTTTTCTTGAGTGCCTTAAATCCTTTAGTTCTCACTGTTACATAAAATACTTTTCAGAGAGACAGGTAAGGGCCTGGGAGTATCTGCCATGTACTACTTGTGGGTTTCCTCTGTTCAGACCTAAGCCTTGTGTGGGGAAAGGAAATGCTTCCAGGAGGAGGTTAATGGACCCTGTTGCACACACCCAGACCCAGACTTGTTGCAAGACCTGCACCTGGAATCTTGGCAGTGGCATGGGGCAGAACTAAACTGAGAGGCAAGAGTGATAGGGCACAGCCAGGCTCACCGTTGGCTAAGCCCAGGGGTTTGAAGGATGCTGTTGGAATCACTGTGTTGGTCGAGTCAATGAAGTTGAGAGAAGCACAGAATATTCCTGAAAGGATGTTACTCAGTTCTTTCCAGGCTTTGTCAACACTGTGTGAGAACAGATAGCAGAAATTACTCAGCAGCTCAAATCCCTGGAACAACAAGCATTAAGTCAGTAATATTTAGTAAATACAGTGGGGTGACCACATTGGATTACAGGAGCTGCATGGAGTGGGCAGAGAGGCTGCTGGGCTTGCACTCCCCAGCTCTCTTGGTATTTTATTTTAACACGTTAGATTTTGGGGACAGCAGGGACACACAGGCATCACACAGCCAAGGGACATGGCAGTGGGCACAGCTGGTATGTGAGGAGAGAGGCCAGGGGAGCACGGAGCATGCAGGAGGTGACGTGTGTGAATGGGGAAGGGGCTCTGAGACTTGAAGCAATGCCTTGGTGCAGCTCCAAAGGCTGACCTGACCAGCAGACAAGGAATGGGACACTTCTAGGGAGGAGAGAGCTCTCTGAGTCCTCACAGGGCTGCTGCAGCTTGAACAGGGGTGGTGTGCTAAGGGAGATGGTGACAGGTACTGGATGGGAGTCAAAGGATGTGAGTCATGGATGAGAGGTCAAGATATAGTCCTGCTGTATTAGTGTAGCAAGGGGTTTGTCATCACAGATGCCCACAAGGGAATTACTTGGTCCTTTAGTGAACAAGGTTTTGCCCTCAGCACCACATCCTGTCCTGTGAACAGATGGGGATATGTTCTGTGTTTTTTAGAGCTACTCCTGGGCTCTTCTTTCCAGCAGACATTTTGCAAACCAGGAGGCCCGCTCACACACTGTGGCTGCCTCATGAGAGAAGAGCAACAGCTCCTGGGAGCAGAGGCCACAGAGGAGACCCAGAGGGACAGATCCATGGCTGGGGTACCTACTCGGTGACTGTGGGCTGGAACCAAACCCAGAGCTCAGCGCCGGCGGGTGCCTGGAGGGGCGGCTGCCCCCAGTACCGGGTGCGCCAGAAGCCCTGGGTAAGGGCGAGGTGGAGCTCCCTCACGCCCAGCGCTGCCACCAGCCGCCCCAGTGCCTTTGGGAAGAGCCTGTAGTGAGAGACTGTGGGCAGCGTTAGTCCCTGCCCATCTCATCCCCTGATCCCTTCCCCTGACATCGCACCAGGGCCTGCCCAAACATGACACCACCCACCCCGACACTGCCTCTGCTTGCACCATCACACACAGCCCGCTTGCATCACGGCCCCGAGCCCTCTCGTGTGATGTCACCGCAACCCTCTGTCCCCACAGCCCCGCTCTGCGCTGTCCCTGCTCCTCACCCCGCCTCTGACGTCACTCGCACCGCTGACGTCATCGCTCGATGCAAACATCACGTCGCGATAGCCCCGCCCCTGCGCCGCGCCCCAGCCAATAACAGCCAGGTCCGCCCCCAGACCAGCCAATAGCGGCGCGGTCCGCCCCCAGACCAGCCAATAGCGGCGCGGTCCGCCCCGGCCGGGCCCGCCCTACCTGCGCCCCGCTGCAGGTCCGCGTCCCAGCGCGTGCGGAACTGGAAGGTGGCGGCCACGTCGCCGGTGGGCAGCGGGCTCAGCAGCAGCTCCTCCCGCAGCGCGTCCCGCCGCTCCCGCCCCGTGCCCGCCCGCCCGGGCCCGGGCCCCGCCGCCACCAGCAGCAGCAGCAGCAGCAGCGCCGCCGCCGCCGCCATCCCGCCACCCGCCCCGCCCCGCGCCGCTTCCGCTTCCGCCCGCGCCGCCAATGGCGCCGCTTCCGGGGGTGCCATGGAGACGCTCCCTCGGCCGGGCCGCGGGGCTGTCCCGGCCTGGGACCGGGAGCTGCTGAACGGAGCGGGCCTGGAGCCTGCGCGGGGTGACGCGCCAGCCTGGCTGTGCCTACGCGTGCTCCGAGCCCAGCAGCGAGCGCCACCGCTTTCACAGAACCGCACAGTATTCTCCGCAGAGTATTCTGCGTTGGAAGGGACCCACAGGGATCATCGGGGCCTGCTCTGGCGGTTTGAGAGGGGGCTAAGCTGCTCCCCGAGGGCTCCCTGCCACCACTTTGAAATTGGTGCTGCAGGGGAAGCCCTGGCGCGGCCGCAGCTTGGGTGGTTCCCAGCAGGGCTTGGCTGTGCCCGAGGATGCTGCGAGGACTGTGGTCTGTCCCCGGGTGACTTCCCATCTTAGCAAGGGAAGTGATCTCTCTTCCAGCTCTTCCCGCGGCTGACGGCTCTCCCTCGCTCCTTGTCTCCTTTCCGGAGGGCAGCGTCTACCTCCGGGTGCAGAGCCATCCGGGAGCGCCCCGCTTCCAGCATCCTCCGGCCCGAGGCCGCCCCGCGGGGAAGGGAACGGCAGCCACAGCAAGGCAGCGCCGGCGGTGACGGTCCGATGGAGCTCACACCATCTCCTATTCTCCCGGTGATGATTTGAGAATGGTGATGATTTGCTCCAGCAGGAAATAAGCATAAAAATTATCACGTCGTGTGGTTGTCACTTACCGGCTGCTGTGACTTGTTGATTACCCACTTACTTGCTCAGAGCTAAGGTAGTCATGCAACATTAACTTGGAACTGATGTGATTCAGTATTTGTAAAGAATACAGTTACTTTATATCTCTTTTTCCCGTGTTGCTAATTAATGGCATCACATAAAACCAGAAAGTCAGCATGCCCATAAAAAAACAAAAGGGCATATTTACATAATATTGTTGGGTTTGTTTTTTTTTTACACTGGGCAACTCCTTGCAACAGGATACTGGTAGGTAATAAAGGTTTAGGTGCATTTTGGAAGTGATCAGCCAAATTAAAGGTAAAAACATCCACCCAGAGCTATTAATTACCCTGTACCTAGTTAGGGAAGTCCCTGTGCTACGATCTGAAAAGTCACGGAGCCTGGCCCTTTTTTCTCTTCTTGATCAATTTCCCATCTTCAGGCAGCACATGCAATATATTTATGCTGCGCTTGGATATGGGGCACTCCAGCTGGTCCCACAAAGTGTTGGCTGACACAGGAGCAGTGCAGTAATGTCTCAACACCCCCTGGGAAGCAGCCAGGATGAGGAGCATTCCCTGGCTTCTGTTGCTTATCTCCCAGGCTCCTTTCCCTGTCGTGACCACGGTTGTGCTGAGGCAGGAGCAGGGACAGTGCTTTGGTGGCCTGCAAGTGCTGATACTGGCAAGGGGCCTGTGGCCAGCTTTGTGCCCAACTCCTCTTGGCCTGGCCTGCAGGGACCAAGCACAATGGGCTGTGAGGTGGTACTTCACTCCTGTGGAGCAGCACTGGGGGAGCAGCTGCTGGTGTTCTCTGCTCAGCCCATTTGCGTGGGAAGTCCCCAGTGTGCTCATGGCTGGTGGTTCCAGATCAGGAGCACCCCAGGCCTGCTCAGGCCAGCTGCATCTGTGTGGCTCTCTCCATCCTGGAGGCAGAGCCCGAGTTGCCCAGCATCGTGACCTGCTGTACCACCAGCCCTTCTCTGCCAAGGTCTGTGCTGTCTGCTCCTGCCCTGGGTGCAGGAACCATCCCCAGCCTGTGCAACAGGAGGTTTCATTTGCTCCTGCATGGCACAATGAGCACACTGGCTTTGCACTGCTCTCTGTCCTGCAATCCACTCTGAACCCTCATCCCCCATGCTGTTTTCTCCCAATGACACACACACCCACTGCTTGGTTAGATCAGTGTTATTTCTCTCTGTGCCATCATTAAGTGCTTGTCTGGACAGAACCTTTGTCAGTAGGGCAGGGGGAACTGGGATCCTAAGGGATGGCTTTCTGGGAATGGTGGGGCTGTGGGATGCTGAGCATATTGGAGGGGGTGAAGCAGGGAGTGTTAGCAGCAAAGCCTGAAGAGTTAATTTTGGGAGCTTACAATACCCCTATCCTTCTCCTTTGGCTGCCAGAAGAACACGTGGAGGGAGAGGAGAGGAAAACCATCTCTCCCCACTGGCAGGGCAGCAGTCCAGGATGGGGTTTACTGAGCACCAGCAGCTTTCCTTCTTCTGGGCTGACAAGTCCGTACAGAGGAGGCTGGGAGCAGGGCAAAGCTGGCTGCTAGCTTCTCACCACCTGCTCTTTGGGACTGTCCTCCTGCAGGTCCTCCTCATCCGACTGCACCACAGGGGTCTCGGCCCCCTCCTCGCTGGTGTCCAGGCTGTTCAAATCCGTGGAGGCGGAGGACGTGGAGGAAATGCGAGACTTGCTCTCGGCTGCCTTGGGCACTTGCAGGGTGATCTCCTCTGGGCACTGGCTGGCATCTGCCCCTGGAGAAGAGAGCAGTATGACAACGAAAAAGGCTTTTGGAGGTTTATTGCTGCCTAAGCTTCATGGATAGCCCCTGCAAGACTAATTCCTCAGTGAGCTATGCATTCCTGACTGCTCCCCATGTGGCTGCTGCAGCCATTCCCCACCTCACACCCCCGGCTTGGCTCAGGCCAGTTGCTGCACATTCCTTCCCCGTTTTTGGCAGTGGAGCCTCTTCCATCTTGCCTGAAACACAGCTCAGAGCCACGTTGTGTGAGGCTGTTGGCTGCAGCAGGCGAGGAGACTTTTGGTTTGACCTCATTACAGTGTGTGAGTAGGGAGGAATGTGCTGGCACCCCATGGTTTCCCTGAAGACCCCAGCCCAGGTCCCTGGGGTCTAGCTGGGAGGTGGAGAGGTTCTGCAGCCTTCCTGCTCAGCACAATGAGCTCTGCAGCATGGTGGGAACCTTAGGAGTTGTGACAAGGCACTGGCTGCTCCAGAGAAGCTTCAGGATAAGGGAATTTGACCCACAGACTCTGGGAGGTGCCTGGGCTCTTCTGTCTTCTGCAGCATAAGGTATTTACAGGGGTCTGTATGTGTGGGCTGTGGAGGTGGATACTGATGTGGAACAGCCCAGTATGAGGTCCCTCCAACCTCACAGACTGAGCCCCAGTGTCTGCCTTTGGGGGGGGTGTGGATCTGCCCACAGGGTGGCCGGGGCTGAGGAATGAGTCAGTGTGGGCATGGGGGGCAGGAAGGGCTTCCAGCCTGGCCCACAAAGGGTTTGGGACTGCACATACCTGGCAGGGACCCAACAATGCTGCTCTCCTCTGTCCCACAGCCCAGAAACACATCCACAGTGTCCTGGTCTGACAGGTCCAGCACGTCCATCTGCTCCAGCATGTCCACATTCACCTCCATGGAGGAAATGCTGCCTAAGGGGGCTGCAGAGACAGAGGCCAGTGAAACGGTGAGTGATAGTGCCAGGCAAAGGGCACCATCAGCCCTGTGCAGGCAGGACCCTGAGGAGGGAGACCAGCCTTGCCACAAGGAACTGAATTCTACTTGCTGGTAAGAGGTCCCCAGGAAAATCATGTTTCCTCTGGAAACCCCTGCTGTGTCACTGCAGTCCTTGTCCCTGCTCCAAAATGCAGCCTGCCCGAAGTCAGACTCTACAGGGCGCCAGCCTGGGTACAGTGCCTTCGGTTAAGGGGTGTGAGTAATCCACAGCACACCCACACGCAGCCAGTGTTGTCCCATCTTGGTGCAGGGCATGCACGTCCTGTTTAAACTGGGGATGTCCCACCAATCCCTACCCCCTGTGTCATTGTCCCCTGAAACACCCCCAGCCCCATGCTGGTGCCCACAGCACGTACGTCTCCGGTGCTCTATCTGCAGGTGAGACATTGGGAAGAAGAAATCCACATCATGCTGGAAAACCTCCTCAAAGAACTTCTGCCGGTCCCGTAGTTTCAGCTGCTGCTGCTGCATTTGCTCTGCATCCAGGTTCCGCTGGGCCTGCTCCATGTCAGCTGGGGAGTAAAGGTGAAGAGAGTTGGACTAGGCAGGGCTGTCTGAGCCCTTCTGCCTGTCCCAGCTCACATTTCATGGTTGTGCTGGATGGTTGGTGGTTCCCTTCTGCTCTGCTTTACCAGCACACATTGATTTAGTCACCATGGATAGATGTTACACACCAGAACAGCAGCGTCACCAGCACTTGCTGTGCTGGAGCCTCAGATTCCACCCCTGAGGTGCAGGGCAGCCGGGAATGGGGAGCTCATACACTCTGCTCACAACAGCTGAAGGGAATTGTCAAGGGGGAAAGGGAGCTGGTGTGAGATCAGCAGCAGTTTGCACACGTTCAAGTTTCAGTTTCCCTGCTACCAAACAGAGGGCTGTCTGTGAATGCTAACGAGCAGGGGAACTCACAGGGTCAAGAGCTGGCCTTAGTGCTCCAGGCTTTCTGGGCTGAAGAATGCACAAGGAATAAAAGGAACTGGCAACCCTGTCACCCCTGCCCGTGCACAGCACTGCCTGTGCACAGCACTGCCTGTGCACACCCCCGCCACCACCGTCACTATAAATGCAGCCGCACCCATGCTCGCAGGCTCCCACTCACATCCCCGCTCACAGCCAGCTTGGCTTCTGCCTGCACAAACATTTTCATTCCTGTAATTCCTCACGCAGTTCACCGCCGGTGCCTCTGTCCCCAGCTCACGGGAGGAAGCGATGGGAGCCCTTGGGCTGTTGTTGAAGGAGCTTGTTGCTGTATCTCTGCTCTTGGTAACTCGCTTTTGGGCTGGGTACCCAAAATAGCAAGGACCCAAGTGGCACAGAGAGGCTGTGGTTGGTGGCCCCAGCTGTTCCCAGGCTGGTGTTTGACCTCAGCCATTCCACATTTCCTTTCTGCTGCACTTGGCCCAACCGGCACAAGGAAAATGTGATTATTGGAGCAGGCGGTGTAATAACCAAGGAAACCAAACAAACATCCTGTGCTCTGCCTGAGCACAGCCCAAACCCTCTGCTCCTCCAGGCTGGGGAGGAGGGAACAGAGGGAGCAGCATCCCCACCCTGTCTGGCAGGAGCAGGGGCAGGGGCAAGGACAGCAGGGGAGCTGGCTGTCAGCAGCATGGAGTGGCACAGGACTCACATAGGAGAAAGGTGGTGAGCCTGGTGAGATGTCGTGGAGATCAATGTCACATCTTCCTGAGAGCTCTTCCAGGGCTTCTCTGTATCCCGTTTCTGGGGCATCCTTCAGTGAAACCCCATCATCTGCAGGTGCCTGCCCCAGCGGGCTGGGTTGTGCTGGCAGCACCACGTGGGAATGCACCGTGACTCAGGGCGACTCACCACACACTCCCTTGGAAAAGGCTCTGGTCTTCTTCTGGCTGCTCAGCGTCTTCCTGCACTGCCTGGGGCAGCAATCCAGGCTGCCCGAAGGGGTCTCTGCCTTGGTATGTCTGACCAAAGCACTGGTGCCTGCTCTGGTGCCGAGGCTCAGTGTGTTGTGCAGGGCCCAGCATGGTGGTGCCAGTGAACCTTTCCTCCCGGAAAAGCTGCCTCAGCAGGTGGCTGCAGCCCGGTGCTGCTGGGGTACAGCAAAATCTCCAGCCTCCCTGTGCTGTGTGCAGAACAGAATGAAGCCAGAGACAAGAAGGGAGTGATCAAGGCACCAGTTATGGAGCTGTCTCCCTTTAGCAGCTGGCTGTCCCAGGCAGAGCTGTGCTCCCCGGCCCAGCTGTGCTGAATCCATGGCAAACTGCCGCAGTTCACCACACCGAGGAGAGCCCATGGTGCTCCAGCTGTAAGGAGGCTGGGCTCAGGGCAGAGGCTGTGCTGGCTCCGGGATTCAGGGTGGCAGACCAGCTCTCCATGGGACATCTTGCCAAAGGGACCTCAGTGTGGAGGTAAGGAGCAGACTGTCCAAATCCTCCTGCAGTGCAAATACAAAATGAACCGAAATGCTCTTGGGCGCTGTCCTGTGTGCCATGAATGTGGCTGATCTGGGCTGTAAATGCTCTCTCCCCGGCACGTGACCGATACTCGCAGTAAGTGTGCTTGGGGAGAGCGATGACGGCTGCTGGTGGCAGCATTCCTGTGGGCGCCAGGGTTTTTCTTGAGGGAGAAATTAGCAGGACGTGTTTATGAACTTGTTTTCGAGCTCTGGTCGGGGAGTTGGGCACGAGCACTGAGATCCCATTATGTAAGGAACGCCGGCAGCGAGACAGCAGCTGGGGCTGTGCTTGGCCCTGCCTGACCCGTGACCGCGGTGAGAGTCGGGGATGGAGCCTTCCCCCCTCGCAGGGCTCTTCCGGGCCCAGGGCGAGCGAACAGCCCTGCTAGTGTGGCTGCCCCCCGGCAACCCTCGCCGGCGAAATAAAGGAGCGCGGCGTTCCCTGCCGCGGCCCTTCCCCATGTGACGGCCGGTCACACTCCGTGGCTGTCCGTCGCGGAGATTGTCTCATCCGGCTGGCATGTTCCCACCGCGGGACACGTTCGCACACACAATGCGGCCCCTGTGCACCGTGGGGGATCTGTCGGTACCTGCTGGTGGCCTGGCTTTTATTACTATTGTCATGGTTATTACTACAGCCCGCTCAGCCAAGGGGCTGGAGGCTGATCAGCATTCAGAGCCAGGCTCTGCCCCGCTGGCTGAACCGCCCAGCGCGGCTGCGGCGGCTCCGAGCGCCCCGCTGCCTTCAGATCCTTCCGGCTCTCACGGCTTATTCGCCAGCGCAGCTCGGAGAGGAACTGGGGCCAAACACTGGTGCAGAGTTTTGGCGGGCAGGACAGGGCAGGATCCCCCGCAGGAAGGGCGGGCAGGGATTTCCTTCTCACCTGCTCCTAGGCAGATGCCCGCAGGGTGGGTGAGCTGTGGGCGAGGATGATGACCCCACTGGTCCCTCTGCCCTGCCAGGGCGCACCGAGGAGTCACCACCCCTCGCGTTGTGTGGGCTCGTGGCCACGCTGTGGTGGGGAAAGGCGTGGGAGGGTTGGCTGAGAGGCAAAGCTCTGTGAGCTCTCCCACCCGCACCTTCGCCAGAGCAGGCTGGAAGAGGAGCAGCTCCTGGGATGCAGTTTGGATGGGGCAGGGGCCAGACAGGGCTGGAGGGTGCTGGGAGCACCAGCTGAGTGTACTCGGACCCAGCTGCCTTTCTGCTGGGAGAGGATGCACTTTTCATCCTTCATGGCCAACGGGATCCCGGCACACCCCCCTCTGTGCCGGTAAATAGGAGGGGTGTGTTTGAGTTGGGAGAAGGATTGTTAGTGAAGGCACAAGGCCAAGAGAGGATGGGAATGGCCTTTTCTTGAGGCCACAGCTCTGCAATATCTTGCAGAGATTTCAAGGGATTTAAAGAAGGTCCTGAAAAATAATATGGGCTGTGGAAAGGAGCAGCAGGTGCTGGGGAGGTGAGCAGAGTTTAAGTGGGAGGTTGCTCCAGGCATGGGTCAGTTCCCTGGTGCATGAAAGAGCTGGAGTAGGCTGGCTTTTGCACTTCTCCCTGAGCCTTCCTGGAGCCCAAACCCCTGACTCTGCTCCTCCAGAGAAGCCCAGTATGCCCCACTGCTCCCAGCTTGCTAGGATGCACCTTTCCCACCCCCCAAAGTCTGCAGGAAGATGGGTGGGGGACGATGCAGCTCCGTAGCTGCCACAGCATCTTCTGGGATGCTGTGCAGAGAAGGCAAGCCTTTCCCTGTCACCCTGCCCCAGCACAACCCCTGCCGAACAAGGATAACTCCCAAGGGCTTTCAGCTCCTTCAGCCTTGGGAGAAGCGGCTGGTGGGGAGAGCTGGCAGTGCCCCAGAGAATCACGCAGGGTCAAGCCGTGCAGAGATAGGATGCTCAGACGCCGGCTGCCTGAGTGTTAATGCCCTGCACAGTTCTCCATCGGCACGTCTGACCTCGTGTTGCAGCACAGCAAAAAATAACCGTAGTCCTGATGAGAGGAAATGCACCAGGCGAGTGCGAGAAAGGCAGTGGTTTTGGCAGGGCTGCTTGCTGGGAAAAGCAGCGGGGGGGGAATTGGGAGAGAGGACATGGCACCTCGTAACCCCTGTGTGTGCCGTGGTTTCATCGCCTGCACTCCTCCGAGCGATCTCCAAATCCCCTGCGTCTCAGCACTAAAAATATCCCTCCCTGCCGCCCGGAGCTCCTTCCCCGGCAGAGGCTGTGTCATAAGACCCTGCTATTTGCGGGGCCCTGCTTCCTTTCATGCGAGGAGAAACACGAGAACGGGGCAGCGCGGTGCCCGGGGCACGGCAGGCACGACCCGGGCACGGTCCCTGGCAGGCTGCTCCTCTACAAGCCCCGGTCCCCCGGCTGCCGCTCGCCCCGCCGCTCGCCAATGAGTTTGCTCTGCTCAGCATCCTCAGCCCTGCGGGTATGGGGGGATCCGCTCATTCCGGGAGCCACGGGGCTCCCAGGGCTGCTGATGCCACTTCAAAACAAGCCCGTCACCCAACAGGTTCCCGAGCTCTGCCACTTCCCAAGCAGGTGTCCCTCAAATCCCCCCGGTCCCCGAGCATCCCCGTCCCAGGCACGGAGCTCCGCGGGCAGCCCCTGCCCTACAAGCAGCCGGGCAGCGGGGCTGGCAGCAGGTTGGTGCAGCGGGGGGCTCGGGGGCGGCCGGGGCCGGAGGCTCCGGGGGCGGCAGGTGGGGCACAGCCGCTTTGCCAGGGGCATCAGGTGGACGCTGCGGGGAGAATGGAGGGGATATGGCACCCCAGCCCTGCCCGCCCGCCCGGTGCGGTGCCCCGCTCCCATCCCGCCGAGCCCACCCCCGCGACCGGCACTTACCGGGCAGCCGCCGGCTGCGGCTCTGCGCCCCGGGGCCCGACATGCGGCTGCTGCGACCGGACCGGGCCGGGCCGGGCGGGGGGACGGGGCTCAGTGCGGGCCCCCCCCCGCCGCCGCCGCTCTCCCAAGCCGCGCTGCGGGGCGGCGCTCGGCGCGGCA
>NW_024580668.1:9205791-9254069 GCF_017639235.1 Corvus kubaryi | reverse complement strand
CCCAAGCCGCGCTGCGGGGCGGCGCTCGGCGCGGCACGGGGCGGTACCGGCGCGCCCATCACCGCGGCCGCGCCTCCCGCCCGCTGCCCCGCCGGGGTCCCGCACCGCCGCTGCCGGGGCCGCCGGGAGTCCTGCGGCGGGGATGGGGTCTCCGGCCAACAGGGAGAATCAGAAGGTCCCCGTGAAGGGTCCCTGGCCCCCATGGAGAGCAGGGTTCCCGTGCGCGGTACCCGGTCCTCTACGTTCCTGGGACCCACGGAGAGTCCTCATGCAGGCAGGGTCCCTGGCCCCGAAGAAGGGTCCCTGCAGAGGGTCCCTCCCCACCACAGCCGCCCCAGGCAGAGATCAGTGCCCGCAGTGGTGGTCTGCAGGTGCCCTGCTCCGGCAGGAGCTTTGCCCCGCGTGGCAGGAGGTGGGCAGGGGGAGGCGGGGGGAGGCAGGGACTCTGCCTGAGCAGGGAGAACAGTTACCATTCATGCTTGCTTTTTCTTTGCTTATCTTCTCAAAATGCCCAGCTCATGCATTCCCGCAAGAGAGAGGACAGCATGATGTATTAATGGGCCAGGGGCTCCCTCCCCATCTCATTCCTGGCCTCGTGAGACCCTTATCCCCAGCAGACCTCACTCTGGGGTGCTTTCTCCCACGTTCAGCCCTGCACATCAGGGCTGCTCCTTGGCAGAGCCACGGACTTGGCCGCCGCCTCCTTCCTGTGTCTCAGCAGGGTGAGTCAGTGCCTCGCCGTGCCCTGCGCCAGCTCTGCCCGGAGCCTGGTCACTGCCAAGCCGGAATGGGGGACATCCACTGTGCCCTTTGCTGTGGCTGGAAGGGAGTTTCCAGTGTTTGTGGCGTGTCCCGCCTGTCCCGTCCTCAGTGTGTTCCTCTCACTGTCTGCATAACAATAGATAACTAGGTATTGTTTGTATCCCAGCTCTATTTTGGCTACTGTTGCTCTGCAGTCGCCCCTATGTCTCCTGGGTCCTCCTGCTGCCGAAAACCGGCTTCGTGCTGGGGACCCGGAGCCTGCACCCTGGGGCTGGCTTCAGCTTTCACGGCGGTTTTGAATTTTGTCCACATAAATGTTTATCCCTATCCATAAGCACCTGCCTGATGATTTGCATCGTAGTGCGGGATGCCAGCACTGCAGTTTGGGGGGGACCAGGCTGGTGTAGCACGAGTGGGGGCTTATGGTCTCTGAGGAGCTGCAGGAGCAAATCTCTGCTGGGTGCCTGCCGGCGCCGGCTTGTTCACAGCTCCGTGTGGCCTCCGGGCAGCATCAGCCTGTCGGCACCGTCCCTACTGCCCCCCTGCCCGGCCCGGCCCGGCCCGGCCCGGCCCAGCCCTGCCAGTGGCGGGGCGAGGAGGCAGGGCCGGGGAATTAGCTCAGGTCTCTGCTATGTGACACGTCTGTGTCTTTTGGCACCAGTCACTGCTGCGAGGCAGGGAGGCTGTTTGTGCGCACACGAGTTTTCGGAGCACCCCGAGGTCCCCAGGGCTCACTGCATCCCGAACCCCCGCTGCGGGGACGACACATGTGGGTGCTGCCCGTGCAGAGTGACACGTCCCCAGGCCCCTCACTGTCGTGGCCCCTTCATCCTGCCTTGCCGGGAGGGCGTAGAAAAAGCACTGATATCATCGGCACCGAGCCTGACTCATCCTGGCTCTTCAGCACAAGCCGTGCCGCTCAGCGGGGCACACATTTTATTCCAATTAAACCATTGCAGGCAAGCCAGCTCTACATAATGATTTTTTTTTTTTTACTCGTAGCAAAGCGTGCCTGCCCCGGGCCAAAAGGTGAGAGGGGACATAAGTGACACTGGAGTCAGTGGAAAGTCTCCACTCCTGGTACAGAGCCCTAAGAATAAGTCTTGCCAGAAACCTGCAGGGTCTGTCTCGGCTGCCGCAGCATCCCTGCCTCCCTTGTGCCTCCAGTGCAGGCTCACAGCACTGTCTTGTGTCAACAGCCCTCGCCCTAACCGCAAATGCCCAGGTCACGAGCCCAGGTCGGATTGTCACCTCTTCTCCCCACGACACCGAGTCCAGCTCCTGCCAAAAAGACCCCGGGGGAGGCAGCATCAAAGTGCCCCTGTCACTGTGAGAAAATGTAAGGTGACTTGTTCCTCCTGCCTTTCCTGCTCAGTTTTTTCCCGTTTATTAGAGGTTTGGGAGGTGAGTCAGGGAGCTGCGGGGTGAGGATGCAGCTGGGGAGGAATCGGCAGCTAAGGGAAAGGCAAACCAGTTCTAGGCACAGGTGAATCACTTGCTGGTGAAACTACATCTTATTCTCCGGGAGGCGTGCATGGATGGGGCTGGGAGTGAGCTGCAGCTTGACTCCATCAGAAAATTGTGGAGTCAAGAGAAAAACAAGGCAAGGCAAGGCTGCTTTTCCAGTAAATGAGGCGATACATTGCAAAGGAGCAGCCTGCAGCCGGCAAAGCTCCAGCAACCCGTAGTCCTGTGGCTCCCTTAAAAGGGGCGATTTTAGCCTGGGACAGCGGGGAGACAGAAAAGCCATAAACACCCTCAAAGGAATGTGGCTGCCGAGAAACGAGAATCTCCGCAGGCGAGGAGAGGTGGGGGGAGCCCGGAAGGAGTTTGCAGCACCACTCCATGCCTGGAACCAGCCGGTTCCTTGGCCATGCCCTGTCCCGAGGGGAGGATCCCAGTCCCAGTGCTAACAGTCCCTGTGTGGTGCTGGGGGAGGCTCCTGCCAAGCCCCGGGGGTATCATGTCCACATGTCCTCGGGCCCGATGCCATACAGACATCGCTGTTTGCCAGCTTCTGGCACGAGAACTGGTAGAGCTGGGAGGTCGTGTCCGGATAGGACACCAGCCTTGGCCGAAGAAAGAGCAGGCAGGGCTGGTAGAGGGTGCCTGTCCCAGAGGAATTTTCTCTCCATCATATCCCACTTCTTTAGGAGTGGCTGAGCTATTCTGCAGACTCTGCTCTTAATGCCATGGAGCAGCCCTGTGTCCTGGGGCATTGTGCAGGTTCTCGGGAAGCACCCTTGGGGCTGGCTTGTCCCTGCAGGTAGCTGAGACCATGCGGTGACACCTCTGGGCCAGGCTTTGCCCTGTATTTCCCAGGCTGGTGGCAAATGGAACGTGCATCAGCAGCCTGACTGAAATCACTGTGCTGCTTGCTTTTCTTCCAGGACTGATGAAGATGCAGCACGTGACACTCATCTGTAAATAAATGTTGTAGTTTGTTGTTTTTGCTGCTCTTTTGTAAAGAAATAGTCTTTGGTTTTCACACCTCAGCTCTTCCTGCATTAGATTTGGGTGTGTACAGTGTTTGCAGAGTTGCGGTTTCCAATTGCTCTGGGTTCCTGGGGCTGGAGGTGTCTGCGTGTGGTGGTGCGGCTGCCCTGGGGGTGAGGGTACCCGTGCACAGAGGGGTTCCACTTACGAAGGTCCTGGTACTGGGCACTGGTCGTGTTCATGGGCTGGTGCAAAGCAGTGTCCCCAAGAGCAAAGCTATCACCAGAAAGGAGAGGGGTCTGACATGACCAGCCTCCACAGCAATGCCACCAAAGCAGGCAGGAAACCTTCTGTTCCCCTTCCTGCTGGAGCCAAAGGGACTCCTGGAGCGAGAGCTAGGATCAGGCCACAGACATGCAAAATCCCAATTGATGCCACAAAGGCCATGCAGCCTTGGGAATTGCTGGAGCCAGGGTCTGGGCAGAAGGTTTTGGAGCTGTAGGTGCTGATGTTTAAGGCTTTGACCCTTAAAACGCTCTAGGCTTTGCTTCCCACCCTTCATTGCGTTCCCC
Organism: Corvus kubaryi; assembly: GCF_017639235.1. Classification (NCBI taxonomy): domain Eukaryota; kingdom Metazoa; phylum Chordata; class Aves; order Passeriformes; family Corvidae; genus Corvus; species Corvus kubaryi. Next base: position 9,250,299 of record NW_024580668.1, on the reverse strand, counting down.
TGTGCTGTTCAAGAGTACCAAGCGAACAGAACCTCGCCCTGCCCGGATTCCTGCAGCGGGCACTGTCCCATGTCCCCCACTTGCGTCACGCCTGCAGTGGGCAGCAGAGGTTGTGGTGGGCAGGGGGCTTTGGGGTGAGGATGCTGGTGCCGGGGGCCCTGGGCGCTGGTGCCTGGAGGTGGCTACGGAGTATGTGGAGCTGTGGGTGCTGGCAGAGACTCCCGGCGGGATGCGATGCGGGAGGTGCAGGGCTGCGGGATCCCGGGGCTGCGAAGTGGGGGGCTGGGGGTGCTCCCGGACGCTCGTTAGCCTCGGCCCAGCCCCCTCCTTAATTAGCCGCGGCCGAAGCTGCTCATTAGCGGCGACCGGGGACGGGTGCCCTCCCCGCGGAGGCGGGAGGGAGGGGAGCGCTGCCGGCCCCGGTGGTGCGGACACCGGCACTGGCAGCGGGAGCGGAGCTGGAGCCCGAGCCCGGCGGAGGGATGGGGCAGCGGCGGGGCCCGGCCGTGCTGCTCCTCGCCCTGGGTGAGGGGATGTCGGGGCGGGGGGACCGGGCGGTGTCTGGGGTATTCGGGGGGGGATGGGGACGAGACGCGATGAGGTGTCCCATTCTTCCCTCCCTCTCTCCCTCCGTGCGGGCGGGCTCCCCTGGCCGTCCCCCCGCCGGTCACTACCCCCCGCCCCGGGCCGGGGGTGCCGGTGCCGGGATGGCCGCCCGGGCGGGCTGGGCTGGAGTTGCCCCGTGTCCGCCGGGCTCTGGGCAGACGCCGACAGCGCCGGGCACAGGCGGGGGGCGGCGGGGGCTCGGGGCTGTCCTGCGTGGAAGGGGCCGCTCGCCGAGCTGGGGCACCCCGGGGCGGAGGTGGGCTCTGTCTCCAAAGGCGCCGGTGCTCACTTCGCCCCCCGGTGCTGGCAGGGCACCTGGCCGGGCTGCTGGCAGCGGGACCCGCCTGTGCCGACGCTTACCGGGGCCTCTCGGACTGCGTCCTCAAGCTGGGGGACAGCATGGCCACGTACGAGGAGGAGGAGGGCATCGAGCTGCAGGGGCTGCGCCGAGTCTGCAGGTGAGTACGGTGCATGGCCAGCCTGTCTTTTGGCATTGCCCCTGTCTGTCCTGCTGTCCTGAGTCCCGTCGTGCCTGCACACACACATGTGCTCCACACCTCCCTCCGGTTGCAGATAAACCCAGTGAGCTTCCTTTCTCTGTCCGTCCGTTCATCCATCCATCCATCCATCCATCCATCCATCCATCCATCCATCTCTTGCCTGTCTCCCACCGGAGTTTGTATCCCTGGTCCTTGGCAGCAGCTCCAGCCTCCAGCACTGGTCCCATGAGACCCTGCATGCCCGCAGCCAGGAGGAGCGGGGCTGGAGAGACGCGACTCACTCTGCACCCCAGGAAAATCTCCCCTGGATCCCAGGACTCAGGCAGTGATGTGCAAGTGGCTGCTCTGGCCCAGGGCCCAGCACTGCTGGCAGCAGCCTGCACTGGGCATCAGGTGGGTCCTGCTGCCCAAAACAAGCCTTCTCCCTCCCTGTCCAAACCCTTCATCCTTCAGGCTTGGATTGTCCCAGCCCTGGTTTGCCTGAGTTTGTAGCGATGCCCTGAGATGACGGTATTGGGAGGATGTTAACTTTAGCAGAACTGAAGAAGAGCTGGATGATGAGGGGTGGTGTCGGGCAGGTTTGGGGAGAGGTCTGCTTAAAAAGCAGACGAGCAGAAGAGACAAGGTGGATGTAAAATGTTTGCAGAGATAAATGGAGGCAGCTTTGCATCTCCAGAGTGACCTATGGGGAGTGAACAGGAGTTACAAGGAAATGCAGGCAGCAATGAAGGGAAAACCCAGGTGCCTGGGGGTGGTGGAAACCTGGCAGAGCAAGTTGGAGGGCTGAGTGCCCTGGGGTCAGGCTTTCTGAGCTGCTGGAATCCAACCTGCAGGCTGTGGCCTGCTCTGTATTCCCCCTTCTCCAGGAGACAGCCTGGATCAGGATGAACAACCTCTCTGGGACCTGCCTACGGCTGGGTTGAAATGGGAACTGCTGTTTTGGACAGAATTGATACTTTTTGGTTGTTTTTTTTAAAGGAGGCTTGTTGGTATTAGAAACACCCAAGGAGTCAGCCCAGCCCATGCTGGGACTGGAGGAGCGATTCTGTCGCTGAAGCTCACGTGAAATGTGCGAGCTGAGTTTTTCTTACAGCTCAGAGGCACAGACCACCACCGAAACAGGTCCTGAGATCTTCCCCAGCAGGAAGTTGATGATGTCCCAGCTTTCTGCCAGGAAATATTTCTGAATTACTTGCCTTTGACGCTCAGCCTTATCCACTGCTGCTTGCATTTCTGGTGCCGTGGTCCCCTCTCCAGGAGCGTGGGTGAGGGATGGACAGGGAGCCAGGAGCTGCTGTGGGGGCTGGTGATGTCTCAGCCCTGTGTGCAGCGCTGCCCCAGAGCCGGCCGGGCAAGGTGCTTGCCAGCAGCCTGCCTGCCTGAGCAGATGGGGGCTGTGAAGGCTGAAACGCTGGCAATTGCCATCCCAGCTGAAAGCAGATCCAGGCCGGAGCTGCCATTCCTCTTCACCTTCCCCCAGCTTGTTTTGCCTTAAGACATGGGTCAGGTTTAACTCTTACCTGTCAGAGCTGCCTTCTGCTGCCGCTGCAGATCGGGAGCGAGCGCCGGAGGTTGCCAGTGTTGGCAGCAGCTTTTCTCATTATCTGGGGACGTTTATTCTGCCACAGTGACTCGGTTTAATGAACTACCTCACAGCTGGTGTTCTGACGTAAGCCCTGGGTCTAAGTAAGCAGAGTGCTCAGGTTTGCCTGTCTGCACAAAGGTGTCATCTCCAGCACAGCACACTCAGACAGCACCATGCTGTCCTTTTGGGTGCACAGTGTCCCCACTCAGCCAGCTGGGCTGCATCCCCTTCCTGACGGGTGGCATGTGTGCCTGGTGTGGTGGCAGACACCGGGAAAGTGTCAGACCAATTGCTCCTATCCTCCAGGCAGTCCCCAGCTTGCAGGGAGCTGGGCGTGGTGCCCAGCCCCAGCCCATGTGCGACAGGACAGCAGAGCAACTCCCGGGTTTGTTTTTTTTTCTTTGCCTGTTTTGTCTTTTCCCTCTGTTACTCCCCAAAAGCCTCTTTCCACTGAACAGCTTCTACTTGTGCAAGTAATACCCAGCAGATAAATGGAGAGGATTCTAATGAGAACACAGTGAATAATTCCTCCTGCCCCTGCCCATACCTCAGTTAAAGCTGTGACAGTCTGTGGGAGCTCTTGTCCTTCTCTGTGCTTTGTGCTCCCATTTGCCCTTGACTCTGCTTGGAGAAAGCTTGGAGAAAGTGATGAATGAGATGTGCTGGGCCTTTGTTTGCAGCCTGTGTGAGATACTCAGGGAAACATTTGTTGATGGAAAATAATGGATTTTATTGACTTCCAGAGAAAAGGGGAGGAAAAAAAAGAATAAATAATTTCAGTGTTTTGAGATTCGGAGTTTTAGCCAAGATGCCCTGGCAGATGATGGAGGGGATGAATAGTCTGGGCAACTTGCACAAAACACGAGGGTTGTTGCTGCTTAGAGGGCAGGCTCAGGGCAGCAAGGCTCTGCCTGGCATCCAGCACTGTGGGTGTGCAAAGGGTCTGACAGTGTGGTGTCTCCCTGGCTGCAGGTATTGGGATGAATTCCACACCTGTGCCCTGATGGTGCTCTGGGAGTGCCAGAAGGAAGCAGCAGCCGTCTGGGAGATGCTGAGAAGGGAGTCACAAAAAACCAAATTTCAAGGCAGCTTGTTCGACCTCTGCAGCCCCAGCATGGCCCAAAGCTCTGCCTGGATCCGCGTTCCCAACATTTCCATCCTCAGCATTCCCCTCATCGTCACTTGGCTGAACTTATAAACTCTGTGAGTATCCCAAAGTGGTGGCAGTGTGTGGCGTGGCATCTTTCAGATCTGTTTTCCAAACCTTTGAGGAACACGCTGTGTGGAGCTCAAAAACTCCCGGCTCCATCCTGCGCCTGTGAGACATGGAAGAGCTCAGCACCATCTCCAGGGTGTTGAAATTTCTCTGTAATTTGGAATAACTCCTGTCCCCTTCTGCCTCAAGGCACAGGCATGGACCTGGCTGTCTGGAGATTTGGGAACTTGTACATACAGGGCATAGGATTTGGGGAAAAACTATAAATTGTGGAAAAAGGATGAATGTTGGACACTTCTGCACTCTTCTATGGCTACTGGAAGCAAACCTGTTTACTTTTCTGACTCCTTCTATCAGATCAACTCTCCAGGTTTTTGATTTGGGCACTCAAAAGAAGATGGGTATTTTTCCCACTGCTCCGTGAGGTGCAGGGGATGGTTTCTGTCCTGTCACAGGCTGAAGAGAGACCTTACTGCCTCGTGCTGGCCTTTTTTCTTTGAGGACGTGGTAAAACCCCTGCTGAACAATAATCACAGTTGCATGACTTCTCTTCCACACATCTGAATTCCTGAGTAACTTCTGTGTTATGTGTAAATCCCTTTTCTAAGGACAGAGGTCAAAAATGTTTGGGGGGGAGAGGGAGTATCAAGCTAGCAGGACGAAAGGGATTTATAACAACTCTTCTGCTTTAAAGCTTTCCCCAGGGTACCTGTAAGCAGCTGTGGGTAGAAGTGTGTAATTCCAGAGTATTAAAGTTTGTTGTAGAGCCAACAGCATGGCAGAAGTTATTTGTCCTGGCTCTTGCTCGACAGCGCAGTCTCCTCGTCTGCTTTGCAGCTCAGAGCATTGTAAGTTCTGCAGCTTCAGTACAAGCATGGAAGTATTTGGAACAGAGAGGTGTTTGCAAGTGATTTTTGAGTATGTTAGAGGAACAACAATATTATTGGTTAGCCCAAGGCAGTCTGTTTTAAGGATGCTGATGGATCTCTGTGCCCTGCCTGGCTGCACAGGGCCACGGGGTGTGTGCTCTAATGTGTGAGCAGGGAAACCAGGGCCCTGCTAACTCCTCAGATCCCCCAGATGCATTGCAGGCCCTGGGAAAGCTTCTAGAGCAAAGGATCATTTTCCTAACAGTGGTGTTGGGTCATGTTGCTTTCCTCTGGCATTCACGTGTTCTTCCTCTTGCCTTCTCTATCACTCAGCACTTGGCTCCTGCAGCAGGAGATAATGAAGAAATTGAGGCAAATTCCAAGAAATAAGCCAGGGAGGAGAGCTGGTGTTCAGACAGCACTTCAGTGCACCTTGGCTTTCTACAGACAGCAGAGTTGTTACTTACATATTCAGTCCTCAGCATCTGGGACACAAAGCCTTAGGGTGAGCAGTGGAGAAAGGGTAAAGCAGAGCATGGTAAAACCTGGAGTGAACCACTCAGATGCTTCATTTTTTTCTTCTTCCTCCACTCCAACAGCACTATTTGCTGTTTGATCCCACTCCCCACTCCCCTGTTATCTCTTGTGGCTGGGGGAGCTGAAGCGGGGGGGAGTCACATACAACCAAGACTGGAGTCTTTTGGCTCCAAATCCTGTACCTGTTCTTTGTTTAGAACAGCTGTTTAATGCCTTTAGGAAAAGAAATAAGCACAGCCCCCTAAAATCCCACAACCTTTGCCTTCTCTTTGAATTTGGCAATTCCTCTCTTAAAATTTTCTACGTTGAAACAACTTTGGGGAAAGGGAAGGTAGAAGTATCAGATCTGCAAGAAAGCTTCTTTTTGCAAAACCATGGATGCAAATGGATGACTGCCACTGCCACCATCTCTGAGAAGAGCAGGTGTTGGGACATACCTTCCCTGGAAGCAAATCCCTCCACTACTGCACACAAAAAAACCCCAAAGATTCATTAAGAAACAAAGACCATCTGCCACTGTTCTGGTATGGAGCAGCAGATTTTTTTTTTAAAGCCAAAGGTGCTTCTAAATCTGACTGAAAGCATGTGAGAGAAAACTAGGTCTCACAGTATGGGAGTGATGAGTTTCCTCAATCAGTATTTCATTTTTAGCAGAACCTCCTCTATGACTAGGACAATTACAGTAGAAGTCCTTTAAAAAAAAAAAAGTAATATACAGCTTCAGTTCTCCTAGGCAGTCAGCAGCCTTTCACAAAGATTTCTGATCCTACAGCACACTTCATGCTGATGCAGTGCAGCTCCTGGGATGTCCTGCAGCCTCAGGGTTCAAGCCCCATTTGTCAAGGATTCTTCTCATGGCCTTGCTCTGAGTTTAGCCAGGTACAAAGCTGTCCCCAGACTTCACCCCCCTCCCCGGGAAGCTGCTGAAGCAGTTACAGCATATCTTGTGTATTCAAAAAGAAATAGGTTAAGTGTTTCTTAGTCCAAAGTCTTCACCTTTGTTTTTGCAGGGGAACAAAGGTGGTAGCTCTGTTAATACAGACCCACAGCAACTCTGGGAGCAGCTGGAAAAATGTGGCTTTGTCTCCTTGCTCTCAAATTCACTGTAATTAATCTTTAGCTCCTGCATGCCTCAAGAACAGCCCCGAACACAGGAGTTCCTGTGTCCAACACCACACTTTGGTGTGGTATTAAACCTTGAAGCAAACCTGCAAACTTTCCCTGTCCCTGCAGGACTGGGACGTTTTCTCTCAAGAATAGCACCAAAAAGCAGTAGAGGACAAAAATGACCCTGAAGGAGTCTTAAAACATGACTAACAACGAGCCAGCGCTTGTCATCCCGAGGCAGCGCTGCCCTCTGCTCCACGCCCTGATCCCATCCACATGCACACTCCCTGCTCCTTTCTGAGGGAGATACTGGCACCTACTGGAGACCAATTTATATCCAGGCTGAAGTGACTGGGAGAAAGGCAAGTATCCTTGCACATGAAAAATGAGCAGATTTTGAGAAGGGATGGACTGCTGTGCTGCAGGGGCAGCCCTAGGAAGTGACCTCGGGGGGGCCCTCCAGGCTGACTCCTGCCCAGAAAAACACTTGTGTAAACTCTTCCCTCTGAAAGGCTGCTGCTGTTTGAAACTCTGCTTCCAAGGGCTTTGGTCAGGAAGGGCTCCTGGTGAAATCCCCCAATATAAAAAGTGCTGGTTACATTTGTTTAGACAGAAATCCTCCTCTGGAGACCTGCCGAGTATGTAAAGCAGCAGGATGTCATCCTGCCCCAATTTACAGTGTCTGAGTGTGAGAGCAGGGATTGAAATACAGCTCAGCTCCCCAGTAACAAAAGTCAAAAGAGCAGCTTCAAAGAGTTTATCAACTTCAGTCTCACATCATCCCACCACTTTTCAACAAACTGAATTAACAAATAACTTATGCAAATTGAAACTTACAAATATTAACATACAAATGGAAGTTCTGCAGCAAGATGCTGCACAGGAGAAAAATCTGTCTTTAGACCTGGCTTTGCCCTCATTTGGGATTGCACAATGTGGTCATCCCTCAGTGGAAACCAGGCAGGATGTGGGGCTGTTTGCTGGGGCTGTGGATCCAGAGGAACCACGCAGGTCTGGCCCCTCAGCAGTATGGGGGTGTCCCTGCCTGCTGAAGTTTATTTGAAGGGCCTCTAAATAAAGGCACATCCTATTATTTTGAGAAATAACAGCAGTCTCTTACTTAACATCACCTCGACCAGGCCACATCTGTTGCTAGACTGCTGAAGCCTGACAGGAAGGCCCATCCAAGGGAGGAGAAGAGCATCATGGCTCCAGGACACTTTTGCAAGTTTCCCCAGGACAGCTCCAGGCTCAGGCTGGACATGTGGAGATCCTGGACTGCTGACACTCCCTCTGAAATGGGATTATGCCAGCTGAATTCCCAAGACAGTACTCAATATCTTCCTTTCAGAGCAGAGGTATGAAATGTTTATTGTAGGAAATTTTATGCGCCCCACACAATGGGCACCTCCCAGCCAAGTGTTCTCTGCCTGCATCCTTCTGTTGCCACGATACAGACACTCGTGGTATTTCCTGAAGTGCTCAGCTTCTCAGGAGAGCCGTAACACTCACAGCAACATTATATTTTTATTATTACAAAAGATTTCTTCAGCAAACTGCTGTCTGTCACCTCTGTGTATCAAACATGGAAACAGCAAACAAACCCATCTAACGGTACAGGTTATTTAGTGTCGCAGCTGGTGATTCAGGTAAGTACAACTATTTTCTTTCTCCCCATCCATTCACTTCCTTGACTCTTCCCAGGCAAGGCCCAAACAAGTCACAGATTGGAAGCAGCAGCTCCCAGCCCCACTGCTCACCATGCCAGCTCCAGCAAGAAGAGCTGACCACTGTGTTATCCATTCAGGGCACTCCCACATCGTTAAATTCCAAATGCTCCTCACGCACCAAGTTTTGCTACCTGGCTTTTAACAGTCTCATGAGTGAAGAGTTTAAGGGCACGCTCTCCATACAGTCATATTAATACTTTGTGTTAACAAAATAAACATCTGCTCCTCCCCTGCTGTCAGCTGATGCCAGAGGAGATGCTCACGCTCATGCAGTCACCGAAGTCCAAAAAAAAAATTAATCATAAAGTCTAAACAGACCTGCTGTGCTTCTTCAGGGATGATTCTGAGGCATTGGATGCACTGTGCTGGGAACAATGACATAACGCAGCATGGTGTTGCCAGAGCCAGTCTATACGTTGGATTTGGGGGCGGAGTTGAGGGGGATCTCCCGGAGCTCTATCCTCATGCACAGGTACTCCCCGATGGCCGCCATCAGCGCCGTGCACACGATGTGCACCAGCCACCACGTCAGCGTCGAGGGGAAGCGCGAGTTGTAGATCCAGCAGCCCAGCAGGTGGAAGAAGTGAACGGTGACGGTGAAATCCAGGCACTGCTTCCCTCGCCGGATGAAGTACAGCAAGCCCAGAGCACTGCAAAGTAAAGACAAGAGATTAGTGAACTCCACCAGACCTATGGAAAAGGGGGTGCAGCAAGAGCTATCAGCAGCTGATTATGTAGTGGTTTTAAAACTTCTTCAAATATTTTCCGAATAGGTTGTTTCTGACCTCTCTCCTGGCTGCTGCAGCAAGACTTACAGGCTTACAGCTTTTTAATTACATGATGGCAGGAAAATGAGATTTTAGTGCAGTGAACAGGCAGGAATTTTTAGACTATCTCCCCTAGTAATCTCTGTGCAGTAGCAAAATACATTAGTGTTTATAGATCAGTGTTTTCTGAGATACATTAATTCTAACTTTTAGTAAAATCTCCCACAGAAGCAAATCTCATTCCCAGCTGGGAAACTGAGGCAATGAAGTGAAATGACTTTTCCGGGTTCTAGAAAGCCAAGAGTCAGCAGTTCCCAACTGCCCTCAGCAGACATGCTTAAAAAGGCACAGGGATTTTGGGAGATGTTTGGAGAGAGGCAGTACATCACACTGAATTCTTTAGCTTAATGGTACAAAAGGACAAGATGCAGGTACTCCAGCTAGCTGCAGACTTACCAGGTGAGTGCATTGAGGATGAAAGCCATCATGGAGAGCCTCCCCGGCGGGGTTGAGAAGCCTAAAATCTATATGGGACCATTAGTAGGAACCCGCGGCACCAATCGCAGCCTGAAATCTCCCGTGGTGCAGCCCTGCATGGATCAGGATCTACACGAGGAGCTGGACATGTGTGTCTGTCTGGGGGCACCTATGGGAAGGGAAAGGTCTGGTTCTGTGCTGAGGGGAACCACCTAAACTGGGGGTGGAGGGTGTGTGTCCATACTGGGGTTGCTTCCAGGGGGTGGGGGAGTTGTTTTTATACTGGGGGTACCGAGGGAGGGTGTCTCTATAAGGGGTATCACCTACAGAGCGAGGTGCTCTCTCTCCACAGGGGTACCACCTGTACAGGGTGTCTGTCTCTATATGGGGGCTATCGCCCACCATGCACCGAAGTGCTGTCTCTACCCCGGGATACCACCTATTCAAAGGGAGGACTCTACCTCCAAACTGGAGCACCTACACGGGACAGCAGGTCTATGTGTTGGGGGGCTGCTACACCGGGTAGGGGAGCTCTGCGCCCACACCGAGGTGCTCCCTGGGCAGGGGGCTGTCCCTAACACCGGGAATGCCCACACGGAAGCGGGGTCTGTCCCCCAGGAGAGCCCCAGCAAGTCCCCCCCGCTCCAGGGGCCTGTGCCCACGGCGGCTTCCCGGGGCGCGCCCTCACCTCGTCGCTGAAGACCTGTTGGAGGGAGGGCCCGGTGCTGCCCAGGGTGCCGAGGAGGGCGAGCCAGAGCCCGAGCGAGCTGTAGTACCCCGCCTGCAGCAGCACCATCTGCGCCACGATCAGCGCGGGGTCCCACACGTAGCTGCGGAACTGCGCCGCCATCGCCCGCCCGCCGCCCGCGACGGAAGTGCCGCCGCCGCCGCGCGACAGCGCCCCCTGGCGCGGGGGAGGACCCGGTGCTTCCCCCGACCCCCGCTCTGCCCGCGACCCGGCTCCCTCCCCATCCCCATCCCCATCCCCATCCCCGCTCGATCCCCATCCCGATCCCCATCCCCGCTCGATCCTGATCCCCATCCCCATCCCGATCCCCGCTCGATCCCGATCCCCATCCCGATCCCGACCCCCGCTCTGCCCGCGACCCGGCTCCATCCCCATCCCCATCCCCATCCCCATCCCCGCTCGATCCCCATCCCCGCTCGATCCCCATCCCGATCCCGATCCCCGCTCGCTGCCCACGACTCCCAGCTAGGACCCCAGACCCCCGCCCGCCGGGCCTCTGTGCCCAGTGTCCAGCAGCACCTCTCTCACATCTGCCTGCCCAGGGCGTCCCCAGCCCTGTCCCCTGCCCTGGGTCGGTGCCTTCAGAAACTTAGCAAAAAATTGCTGAAAAGACACAGAGTCCCTCGTGCTCTGCTGTTCCCCTCCTGTGATCAGCTCTTGGCTGCGGGGGCTCGGTTTGGTGGCCTCAGTGAGCCGCGGTGTTTGCTTGGCTTCAGGTATGAGAATTGTCACTGCGTGAACAGTGAAATTCCCAAGCCTGAGTGGGACAGCAGAGGATTTTGGAGATAAGGCTTCCCCAGCCCCTGTCCCTGCCCATCCGCACTGGTGTCAGTGTGTTCAGTAACTTGGCTGAGCAGCCCTTGCTAAAGATCAATCTGCCCTGTTTCTGGGTTTCTAATTAACACTGGAGGATTTTCTTTTAACTTTGCTCTTGTGCTGTTAGAGAAATGTCTAAAAATTGGTGGATCAGGCTCTACAAAAGAGCTGTTTAAAAAATTAAAGATATACAGAGCTGTGCTTTAGCTTTCCTCTGGGCCTGAGTCCAGAGGAGCTTTCACTCCAACATCTCCCCCTCCTGTTTGAACATTGCAGAAAACAGCTTCTCCTAATTTTAGTTTCTTCTCTATGCTTTATATTTTTTCTTAGAGAAGTGTTGATTATATTTCTTAAGTGACTAATAAGATTAACACATGATTCTAGTTGTTGTTTTTTTTTTGAACTTATCACAAATACCAACCATACAAGAAATTCTTGTCCCCGGGTATTTCCTTTCAATTCTAGGCCAGTTCCGTAGGCGCTGAGGCTCTTGGCAGCTGCTCCCCAGCCGTGCTCATTTTAGCTTTAGGCCATCGGGTACCAGGATGTTGTTCTGAGTCCTGGTATGCCCTGGCAGCACCTTTCCGTTACAGGGCTGGGTTGGCTCCTTTTGAGAGGTTTCTTCTGGTGCGTGCTGATTTCTTCTATCCAGCCTCATGGAATGGCCAGGTGCCACAGACCTTCGTGCTCCACTGTACCCGTTCTGTGATCAGCTCTTGGCTGCTGGGGCTCCCTGTGAGCCGTCCTGCTTGCTTGGCTTCAGGTATAAGAATTGCCACTGACTTAACAGCAAAATCCCCAAGGCTGTGTGGGACAACGGAGCATTTTGGAGATAAGATCTATGCTGGAAAAAGGAGAGGAGGCATCCCCGGGCTGTTTTGGTGGACAGGGGAGTTGCCACAAGGCCACAAGAGCTGTTTTCACCTGGAAAAGAGAGGAGGAGGAATAAAAAGGGGAATCCAGCTTCTATGGGAGGTGGTAGGCTCACATCAGTCGTGGGTGTGGAATATGCTGGCTATGGGAACTCAGATTATGATCTCTGACAGACTCTCATGACGTTTTTTCCATGCCTGTTATGGGAAGTTCCCTATGCAGCTTTGCTGTATGTTTTCCTTTCCTCATTCTGTGAATTTCTGTGCTGAGCCAGGTTTGACACATTTTGTTCCCTGTTCCTGGACCATCTCCTAGGAAGGATTGTGCAAGGCAGAGGCATGTGCGTGGTGGACGTGGGCCACTGTTGCTGAGTTCTCACTTAGGCCTTTGGAGAATTTACTTTTGCAGAAGCTCCAGCCTTAGTCAGTGCAGAAATGAAGAGGGGAAAATCCCAGAGTTGTCAGGGCTGTCTGCTGCCAGCACATTGCTGAGCATAAATTGTGACACTCGGCACTTCCTCTGTTAATTCTTGGTAAAAATTGGTTTCCTTTCCTGAAATCTGCTGTGTTTGGCTCTCAGAGGCAGGCTAGCCATCACTTAGATATTAATTCTCACTTACCTCTTTCTTTTATAGTCCTTTATAGGACTAACTTTCCTTTGCCAGCAAAAATTTTGGCAGTTTAGACAAAGCCGACTAAAACTCCAAGCTAGTGTAAGGTAGGGCTGTTGGTATTATTGCTGGGTGTTTTTCCACAGCCAAATATCTAATTTATCCAGAAGTCCATGGTATCACAAGACACAAGCTAGTGTTTTGGGAGGTGTTGACTTGAGTTGCTTTGGAATTCAAGGCTCCTCCCTGCTTGGTTGCTGCCCTGTGACTGAAGGCATCAAATGGGCACGGCAGCAGCCGAGCCTGAGGTGTGATTTGAGGCTCCCTCCTGCCCTGGGCGGGCAGAGCACCCACATGGACATGGGGAAGTGCTGGGGCAGAAGGACATTTGTGCTGTGACTCAACTGCAGCCCAGTTTGTGACCTTGTTTCCTGCTTGACTTTGTGAGGGCATCTTTCATGGTCATGTTTGTTTGTTCCTGCCCCTGATTTGGCTCTCTCTCCTCTCCAGGCTGCTCCAGCATAGGGGACTGTGTCCTTCTCCTGGGAAAGAGGGTATTTTCCCTATGGGGTGCCTTGCCCACATCCCTGCTCTGTGCAATAAGGTTTAAAGTGGAGCTGGAAAGCAAACAGTATTGGGGAATTAAACAGCATTCTTAATTTCCCTTTTCTTCCTCTTTAGTTTAAACAGAAAGTTGGAGACAGCTGTGAAGGGAACATGTGTTAAAGGGAAAAAGGATGTCGAAACACAGAGATCATACTTTCTAGGGTGCCACAGTGGGTGCTGCTCGCCTGACTTCTGGTTAGAATGTCCTTTTTAACCAATGACTGTTCTGTGTGTGACACCTGCGTGTTGTGAAGAGCAGCAGGTGGAAGGAGAAGTGGCGATATGCCCAGGACACAGCCGATGGCTTGAGGCTGTACCCAGATCACATGAAACTATTGTGGTCGCTTCTTTATCAGGAGTGTAGAAAAAGAATGCCCTATTTAGCCACAGACTCTTTCCGTAAGCAATAGCTGTCTAGGAGGGTATTGTTTTTTCTTACCAGGAATTCTTGCCTAAAACAGGAAGCTGTTTATTTAGGTGAGCTGTATTTTACCAGCTGGTGTGCAAAGGGTGGTGCTGTCTGAATGATCTTTGCTGGAGTTCATTTCCCTCTTGACAGGAAGGTAGGATTTGTTCTGAGGTCACCTTTGCTGAAGGGACAGTAAGGCTAAGAGCACACTTTTCCAGAATAACTCACCATTAAGTGGCTCAAACTTTGGGATGAAAGTTTTCAGCCACTCCTCTTCCTCCACCCACGTGGTGTGCAGGTGTGTTTTTCCAAAGAGTTCAGCATACTGAATGGACTTTGGAAGTTGCAATTTTTTAAAACTCTACTTAAAAGTTTCATTGTGCTTGAGAATTCTGCTCTAAGCTCTCTAAAATCTGCTGAGCTTGGCTGGACAATCTCTTTCCCTGATGAGTGCAATACAATTTATGACCAAGAGTTGTCTAAAGAGCCTTGTGTGTGGCCTTCTCAAGATTATCTAGACATTTCTTGATGCACCATGTAAAAGTGTGATTCCCCTCACCCTCCAAATGTGTTGTATTTGGACACTCCATTCCACTTCCAGCATGTTTGTGTCGTGTTGGTAACTGACAGCTGTTTATTTTTATTTTCAACAAGAGGGTTAGGTAACCCTTCACTGTTGAGCACTAGGTTAGGAACAGTGGTGGCCAGCCTGTGTTGTTTGTCTGCCAGGTGTAATTTTTATATGGAGAAGGCAACTGACACACCTTGAATGTGAGAATTCATTGCCCAGAACAAATGTATTTCTCAACATGCATTTTATTTTGCTTCTGCTTCTCTCCCTTGTAGTGAAGTTTCAGGAAAGGACATTTCAGTGATGCATTTTTGTTCTCTGGGCCCATTTGTCTGTTGCTCTCTGTGAGAGTCATATACCCCTGGATTTTCTGCATTATTCCAGAGAGGAGAATGTCAGTGTTTTGAAAGGGAACACTTGAAGGGCAAAAGGAAGGCAGTTGTTTTATGGCCATGAGTTTACAGAACCATATTATGATTTTTATGGCTGCATTTCCTCTCATTCTCTTGAGATACAGTCTCAGAACATTTCCGTGTGTGTGTGAGGAAGGGAGGTGGATCTACACAATGCACTTAGAAAATGTAATCAGTAAAGTCACATAAATTTGTTCTCGAGGTTGAAAAGTGCATTAGGGTTGAGTTTAATTTTCTCTTCTGTTTCCAGAAGCCCAAGAGCAGTTTGCCTGAAGGATTGTGCATGCAGGTGTGACTTGGATGGACAATGTGTGTGGTCCCTGGGCCAGGCAGACTGACTCTATCCTATCACAGCAGAACTTCCCTGGAAGGGAAAACACTGTCCTGTGCCATTCAAGGGGATTTTTTGGTGGAGGGGTATGTGTTGAGGGGTATGATAACAAGGAGCTCAGCATATTGTGCTTTTTTGGAGAGGAAGTTAACAGGTGAGTGAGCAATGTTTGTAGCCACAATACAGAAAGCTGGTTTTGAAAGCATCTTTGTGGTGGCTGCTTTATCTGGAAGGAGGTATAGAGGTCATGGCCACATGCACACAAACACAGGTGGCATTTAGAGGGTTAGGGGGCATGGAGTACTTCTGGCCATCTTGTGCTGCTGAGGCTGTCAGTCCTGTCTGGCAGATGTCATGGTATGGACCACTCTTTGCACATTGCACCCAGTCTGTGTGCTCTCGTTCCTCACCATCTACTGCTCCCACCTCTGCTGAGTGTCCAGAGCTGGAGATTCATGGGAGCTGGGCTCCCTGGCTGCACCTCTGTGTGATGAAGTGAGGGTAATAAGGAAGAGTAGTAATCCAGCCCACAGCACAGATCCCTCCCTCATGGCCTTGGATGCTGAGGTGAACTAAAGGGTTAGTGACACATGGCTGTCCTGAGCACAGTGGGTCATGTACTACAGCAAACTCCCCCACAGCCTGCTCCAGGTTGGTTCCTGCCATTACCTGCATGTGTGCTGTCTTCAGGTTGTAACTATTTTTTTAAGCCCTGAGCAATGCTCCTTGTCCCTTCATGTTATGCCAACAGGCTCCGCAGCCAGCTCAGCACGGTGCTGTCGGGAGATCCTCCTGCCAGTGGTCATGTGTGCAGGCAGTCCTAGCAAACATTGAGGACACGTCTGGATCTCAGCTCATACCCTCTGTAGCTGTCTATTCCCAAAGGAACAGGCAGTTGGAAAAGCTGCTTCACCTTAGGGATCTTTTAGGTTGGAGATGGGACAGGGGAAGGCTACAAGTTCTTTTGGGATAACTTTGTAGTGCTGGAGCAGGCTGAGAACCAGATCGAGTGGAGCTGGCATCCATACCTTGGCAGGTGGGATCATAGCACACATGCTTTGCTATGCATTGCTTCCCTGTTAAAAAAATATTTTATTCTGTACAAACTAGAACCCAAGTGCAAATTGATGTGGCTGCAGCGTGAGCACGGGGCTATACTGTTATATTTCAGGTGCCCCTCGGGTTAAGGAGCTGAAATATATACTGCCAAGCAAATTCTTACGGTCAGGCAAAGTTATTAACGTGAGGACAGAAAAGGAAATAGTTAAACTGTGCTGTTGGGTTTTCCCCCCCTGTTTATTAGCGTGGGTTTTTTGCGCTTATCACTTACATAGAAGACTGAGGGAGCGGTTTCGTGTTCCATCCCCGACGAGCCCCGAGTGATGTAACAGCCCGGCGGATAACCGCGGCGGTGACACGCTGCCAGGGACAGGGACTCGCTCTCGGTTTTCTGTGCATGTGAGAGTGTCACTTGTGGAATGCTGCAAAAGCGGATGCTGTCTGCCCGCTCCCCCCACTTTCTCTTGCCCTTCTTTTTACCCCCGCTTTCCCTTCCCTCTTTTCCTTTTCCTCCTCCTTTCACTTCTCCCCTCCTTTCGCTTTTCCTTTCCCCCCCTTTTCACTTCTCCCTCCCCTTTCCCATCCTTTTCCTCCTTTCCTTTACTCCTGACCCATTTCTCCCTGCCTTTTCCCCCCTTCCCCCCATCTCCCCTTCCCTCTCTTTTCCTTCATCCCCCTTCCCTGTCTCCCCCCGTTTCTCCTTTCCCCCCACTCCCCATAACGCAGTGACCGTGGCCGCCGGCAGTGCGGGCTCCCAGCCGTGCACGGCGGGTTCCGCACCCGCGCAGCCGGAGCCGGACCCCTCCGTGTCCCCCCTGGGTGCCTCGGCCGTCAGCCCCACAGCATCCCCGCGCCCGCCGCCCCCCTTCGCCAGCCCCGGTGTCGATGCGGGGCCGTTCGCAACCCCCCGGCTCCCGGCGGGTGTGGAGCGGGGCCGGGGCATTCCCGGCAGGCGGGGCCAACGCCGCTCCGCCCCCGCGGGGCTGAGCCGGCCCTATAAGGGCGGTGGCGGCGGCGAGGTACGGCCAGAGCTCGCTCTGGTCGGATCCGCTGTTGCGTTCCTCTGTGTGTCCCGGCACAGCCCAGCCATGCCGCTGCCCCGCATCCCGCTGCGCGCCGCGCTGCTGCTCGGCCTCCTCCTGCGAGCCGCCGCCGCCGAGTCGGTGAGTCCCGCCGGAGCCCCCGCGGGGCCGGGGAAAAGGGGACGGTCTGCCCCGGCAGCGAAGGGCTCCCGGTGCCCGGGGGAGGACTGGGTGACCCGCGGGGCTTGGGCCCCACTCGCTAGCAGCCTGAGAGCTGGTGCCACCGCTGGCCTCCAGGCGTTCGGCCCCCGCTGTTAGCCCTTCTCCGGGGAAGGGTGGCTGAAATAGGGGGACGGCGATAGGGCCGTTCCCGTACTTCCTCCGGTTCCCTTGGCTCGGACGCTGCTTCCTTCGGCAGATGCCAAAGCAGCGTCGCCCCTGCCCGGTGCCGAGCTGTCCCCGCGGCTGTGCCGCTGCTCACGTATCCCGCTCTGCCCCGTGCGCAGGGTGCTGGGCTCACAGCAGTGCAGGGGACCCGGCTACCTGGTGGAAATGAGCTGCTCTCCGTTACGGTTTTAATCTCCAACTTCTGGTCGTGAAAGTCCTTTAATTTTTCTTTTCTTACGCATGTGTGGTGGGTCGGATGCGTGCGATGCGTTACAGCACCTGGATAAGCTTTCCAGCCTTACCTGTTTGGTTGTGCTGGTACCTGATGTCTTTCCGTGCGTATCAAAGCTTCCTCGTGTCCACATGGGAGTGAAAAATGATGAGTTACCGTGGAGGGTTTAATAATCTGTTAAATATATAGAGGTGAAACATTTTGGATGCTTTAAGCCGGCGTATGTGGGGTCTTCCTGGTGAAGCAGAGATCTGGGGATTCTGACTTCCCCGCTGTTTGTTTGTTTTTGTGTGTGACCATCTTGCTGATAGTGCAATCAGGGCGGATTCCTCTGTGCTGCTCAGATTAAGGTAACTGCAGGAGATCAGGGGTTCCCAAAGTAGGTTTAATCATTCCCCATTGGCTTGTTTTGGACTGAAGGCTGGGTGGGCAGATCAGAACTGATAAGGGTCTGCTGCTTTCTAATAGGGCCACAGGGCTGGGAGGTTGCTGGTTGTAGAGCAGGAATCTCCCACAGAGTGCATCTGTAGTAATTGTCAGCTACTCTGCTAAAACCAACCAGCCCAAATCCACTTTACTCTAATCTGGTGTCTTTATCCCTGCCATTAAGCACGTGAATCGGTCGTTTGGGAACTGGCCCAAACTAGTAGGGCAAACCTTTGGGGCAGACAGCATCTGGAAGTTGCACTGACCATGTTTGGTATGAAATGCAACTTGGTGTCCCTGGGGACTGGACTGGTCTGCAAGCATCGGATTTCTGAAAAGACAACAAATTTTGCACAGATGTGGTCTGTGAATCCTTATATAGAATTTACGTGAAATATTTATCCGTGTCCTTTAAGCTACCTAAGATCGAGTGTATGCTTGAGAAGTAACACTGGCCTACTATGAAGCCTAATCCAAACAAATTGTTTGGGTTACAGGCTGCCAGGGAGGAGACGAGGATGACACATGTCTTGGGAGGGTTCTGCTGGCACTCCTCCCATATTATTTTTTTTAACAGCACTGCCAAAACGTGCAGGCCTGCACAGCATGTGGCTCTTGGTTTTTCTGCGCGGGCAGGGTGAAGACAGGTAGCTGTTTCTTAACAAGATGGGGATTGTATTTCTTGTGCTTATGTAAGAGTGTGGATGTTGAGAGTGATTCGGTGCTTGAATATTTCCCCAAGCCTGTACAAACAAAAATGCCTTGGCTCTTTTCCCCTTGAGCAGCTTTCTGGTGTAAATGGGATTTCTCCATGTGAAGCAATCCTGGATGTGTAAGAGGGTGGGGAATATTACTGAAGTGCTTAAGTGTGACGTTGGTGCTCAGGCGGTGGGTGGGTGGGTGGGCTGTGTTACAGCAGCCCCGCAGCTTTGTGTGAGAACATTGCCTTCTTCCCGCGGGCCCGGGGAGGCTGGAGCTGATGCCTGATGTCACCAGGTGGTCCCCAGCCCTCTCCGCTTGAGTGCCTTGGAAAGCAAAGCATGTGTGGGCAGGATGCTCCCCTCTGTGCTGTATGAGGATGGGTTTCCTGCAGAAGATGCTTGAGGGGGGATGGACAGAAAGTCACCAATGCATCCAAGATGTGGGATCAGTGGAGTTAACAAAGGATGTGAGGTCTGCCTTGCTTGGGCAGAGTGGCAGCACAGGAGGGAAGCAAGGATTATTCCCCCATGGCAGAGGGTATTCCCTCTGCTGCAGGCTTGGGCTCTGCTCCGTTTGTCTGGGCTGCTAAAGGGCCGAGTGCCCAGAGCTCAGCAGGGCCGTAGTAGTGCTAGTGGGCTGCAGGCTTGTTGCAGTCATCCTACTTTTGTGCCTTGAACTACGCAGAAAAAGTCTTCCTGCAGCACCATGTCGTGTTTGCGTGTCCTCAGCAGTAGAGAGGAGCACAAATCCAACCCAGAAGCTCCTGGCAGAGGATTGCTCAGGGAGAGGGGGGAGGCTTCGTGCTGTTTGTGGGCTGTTTGCTGGTTTAAAGCAATCATGCTCAGAGGCCTCCTGATTGGCAAAGCTGGTGTCTTGTTGATGATAGCTGTGTTTGGAAAGTAGTGCAGCATTATTAATGTTAAAACCGGTTTGGCTTGTCCTGCTGCCATTGATCCCCGAGGCCTGTTCTTTCTGCTCTTTGCCCAGTTTCTCATCTGTCCCTCCCAATCAAATCAAGACATTGCTATCTGCACGTTTTACTTTATTTTACCTTGACTTGCCATGCTCACATTTAGAGCACATCTCTGCTTTGCTTCAGTCTCCCTACAACACAGAGCAGCAAAGTGACGGTGACTAAAGCGATGTCCCTTAGCCCTGAAGGGGAAGGAGCTCATGACTTCTGGTAGTCAAACCCATAGCTGTTTGTGGGGATGAAATGACTGTAATGTGTAGGAAAAAAATAACCACTTTAGCACCTTGTGCTTTCTTGTCGTGCATGCACGACTCCTGGGGTGGGAGTTCAGGGCTGCACGGTCCCTCCACAGCTGAGCACCTTGTCCCCGGTAGCTGTGGAGGTTCCCATGGGTAGGAACAGTCACCCTGCAGCACTTGAGGCACAGTCAGGGAAACAGGGCTGCTGCCCAGCTCTCATCTGTCCCAAGTGCTGCCAGTGCCCACGCTGGAGAGTGCTTTCCTGTGGTTCAGAGCTTTCCCGAACATCTTGCGCAAGAGGCAAACTGGGGCTGAACTTGGTACTTTTCAGATTTGTGATACCAGAGGCTCATTCACCCTGGGAACTAAGGGCTGTTAGCCAACCTGATTGCTCCCTTTCCTGCCCCTCCTGTTGCTCTCTCCCAAGGTCTGAGCCCTTTGAGATCCTGCAAAGGTCTGCATCTAGTCCAGCAACAGGGAAAATGTTTTCCCTGTGTGTCTTCCCCTCTTCCTTCCCTTCCAAGCCTCTGTTAATGGCTTTACTATTGCCTTGAGCTGTTTGAATGGCATGGGGAGGCCATTTACTCTCAAATGCCTGAACTAGAGCCTAATGTGACCTTGCTATGATTTTCCTGTAGTGTCATACTGCCTTTTCGAAATGCTTGTGTCCCACTTCCACCACAGGCTGGAAGCTGCTAACCTGACTTTCCAAGTGATGATGAAGAGGGGGCACACTGGCTTGCTGCTCAGCAGGCAGCCTTCAGCACAGTTCTTACAGCTACTTTTCCTTCCCTTTTGACTCGTGGTGCTGGTAAATGCTCTGTTGGAAACATCCTGGCTGCTTGAATCCCCTTGGTGACAAGTTACCACTAGGTTGTGTATTTTATGTGTAAGTTGTTCTTTCTCAAATGAATGGATTGATGGACTTAGGTTTAAAGACTTTTCTTGATTGGTGATAGTATCTGTATGTGTAAGGATGGCATGGTAACTGTGGTTCCACAGTCTGCAGTGTAAATTACTTGGGTTGACTTGTTAAGATTACTTGATTAAGTTATCGTGGCTCTCTGATCCTGCAGAACTCCCCAGCTATCACTTTGGCCAGACTAAATGCAGCATCCATCTTTCAAAACACTTCCTAGCTCTTGAGTTAACATTTATCCTCTTGAGCCTGCTCTTAGGTCTTGCAGCTGCATTCTCCCCCTCTACTCAGTACATCCTGTTCCTTTATGCTCTGTAACAACAGCCGGGTTGTGCTGCTTTTGCAGCCTCAAACGAGAAGCTGATGCAGTTGAAGCACTACAAAACCGAAGGGACAAGCCCTGCACACGCCTGACCTCCGGGCTGCTGCTGAGGAGCATGTGTGGCTGTTTGTTTGAGACTCGATGGAATGCAAATGCTTGAGATTAAGGATTCAAATGATTTGCACTAGAATGAGACTCTTGTGATGAGACTGGGCTTGGTGGCTCTGAATAGACAGGGCAGCCTGCTTAGAGTTCCACTTCTAGTAAGCCTCTGCTCTGAGGGGCTGTAAAAGATCCTACACTAATGAGCAGTTAGGGCTGTGCTTCTAGGTTAGTTCAGACTTAGGGTTTTTTTGTCTTTAAGCATGTGCCTGAATGTTTGTCCAGTAAATGCTGCTGGTCAGAGGACCAGCTCTGCTGTGTGTCGCCCTGACTTGCAGCAGTCATGCTCTGACTCAGGTTTCTGGCACTTGGCTGGACATCCCAGCTCCCGGGAACACTGCTGTCACCCTCTGAGTAACGGCCCTGGCCCCTTACCCAAAGCAGTGACTCAGACTTCTGAGGCGCTGCAGCACAGAGGTGGATCTCTTCTTCTGGGGCTAGAAAGGGGGTGACAGGCAAAACTAGTGCTGCTGCTTGGCACCCAGTCTGTGCTGCCCTTGGCACTGAGCGCCCGCCTTTGCGGCTGCCTCCTCTTTAATCTGGTTGTGGCTTTGGTGGGCAGAAAAGCTGTCGGGCTCTGACATGTGACTGCTGCCAGCAGCCGAGTTGGTGTTGGCAAAGGCAGATCAGAAAATGGCCCTGTCTTGAGCAGCCATAGCTTGCTCTGGCAGCTCCGTGGTTCCTTCATTTTCAGGCAGATACTGTTGGAAACAAGAGCTGCATGGGAGAGAGGAAAGCAGCAGTATTATCTGAAATGACTGAAAGCATTCAAAGCAAGCTAAAGGAGCATAAAGTCTCAAAAGAGGGGGTTAAATACTTAATCCTGAATCTGGAGAAAATGTCAGCGTAGGAGGGGAAAGCACGCAAGATGTAGCTGCATCCCTCTCAGTTTCTGAGGGCTGGCTGACTTGAATAGTGTGCTTCTTGTAAAAGTCTTATTTTTGCTGGAAATACACACTCTTGTCAGTTTATCCTTAAATCCTTTGAGGCTGAGACTCTGCTTATGAAATGCCAAGAGGCTCTTGTTAGACAAATTATTGGGATAACTTAAAAATCAAAGCAGTTAATTAAAATCTCAGGGAGACACTCCTTGGGGCAGGAAGGAGACTGGGAGACCCATAGCACTGTTATCCAAGCAGCTGGTGTTATGTCAACCAAAACCACGGCTGCTTCTTGCTTAAGCAAATCGTATTCTGTCAGGGAAAGCAAAGCCTTCCATGGGAAGGATTTCTCTCTTTCTGCCTTAGCTGCTGAAGGGGAAAAGGTGTCTTCACCATGGGTCCTGTAAAACTGTGCTGCTGTCAATCTTGAATACAAGGAGATGTGGCCTTGCCCCACTTACCTTGCTGCGAGGCCAACCCTGCCTCCTGCCCTTTAGCTGCTGTTACAGTCAAACTAGAGCAATAAGAAGCAATGCTAATGTGGGCAGAAATCTCTGTGCAGAAGGCAGATGACTGAGAGGAGTATGGCTGGAAGGAGAGCACCTGGTGTGATGCTGTGCTGGCCCGGAGAGGAGCAAGACCCATAGGTGAAGGGACAGATCCTGACTGGTGTGGTGCTAGGAGGGTGGCAGAAGCTCCTTTAGTGGGCTAGGGCCCCCCTTTAAAAACAGAGAAGCTCCTACTCTCCTCCAAATGGAAATACAGCCCTTACTGATGTCAGGAGTTTTTGCTTGGAAGATTCTGTTCCCCAGCAAGGTAAATATTTATTGCAAATCCACAGTGTGCAGTGGAGCAGAGTCTGGAGCCAGGATCTTGCAGGAGACTGTTTATGCGCAGGCTGTTCTTGGCGCTAATTCCAAATTTCCTGAGGCTGAGTATGAGGAGCTGGTCCTGCGTGTTGGTTACTCACAGACTTGCTCGTCCAGCTGAGCGTGGGCTCTGCAGCGCCAGGGAAGGAGTGACCAAAACAATAGCTGGGTCCCTCTGCTCTGGCTGTGACACTGTGGGTGCACAGACGTGGTCAGGGAGGGCTGGAAAGCTGCTGCTGGCTGCTCACCCTCTGCTCAGAGAGGGGAAGAAGCCTCACTGGGAGTTCAGAGCCCTCAGAGAGAGGAAAATGCTTCTGGAAGTGACAGGTTTCCTGAAGTACAGCTGCACTATCCTGAATAGCACACGCTGTGTCTGCTGCTTTCTGGGCCCAAGCCAAGGCATAAGTAGGGAATGTCTTTGTGAGAAAACAAACCAAAAAATCCCCACCAAACCCCACACACTGAAAACCCAGCCTCTGCTGCTGCAGCTAGCCAGGAAAATCCCTGCTGTTGAAATGTTTATTTGTATAAATGCTCACACGGGTATGGCTGATAGTGTAGCAGCAGCGCTCCACTGTCTCAAGTGCTTTTGTGCCGATAACTTCCTCTGCTGCTGTTCTTTGCTGGCACCTTTGCCAGCAGAGCAAGGCTTGAAATAGCATAACTGTGCTGGCAGAGCTCAACTGCCTGGGCTAAGCCTAAATCTTTGGGCTACTACTTCTGATTAGATTAAAATGGATCGTGGGAGGGGAAGCGTTTGTAGGGCGCAGCGTTGGGAATCTTGACTGTACAAACAAGCTGAGATTAGCCACATGGTGAGCCAGATAGGAAAGGCACTCTTTGAAGTTGGGTGTCTGCCTGGCTTAATTTTGCTAACGCTCTGGCATGAGGGAGCATAAAGATCCCAAAATGGCACGTCACGCATTTCTTGCCAAGTGGAAATTCTGCTTGTGTGCGTGTTTGGGGGAGCATTGGGGTGCAGCTGTATTCTAGGAAAGGGCAGTGAGGGCAGGTCTTTTTCTGGCATGAGGGGGAAGTGTGATATGTGAAATAGCCCAAGTCTGAAGTGTCAGCATGAAAAATCATCCCTGATGGAAAAGCTGTTTTGCTGGGGCATTTATATCCTTTTTTTCTTCTGCAGACAAGGATGCAATAGAAGCCTTTAATAGAGTAGGGCAACTCAGAGTGAGCTGTGAGCTGGAAAAACTGTGAATTCCATTTTTAACCTTGAATAGAATTTTTCCAGCTTCTGAGCTGAGCTCTGGACAGTGAAGCATATGAACTACTTATGATTAGGTTTGTAAATACCATAAAAAAATATAATCTTTTTATGAACTGGGTGTGAATCATGGCCTGTGACCGGGAGAACCCTTCAGGGGCGTGAAATGTCTTTGTCACAGTTGTTTTCCTCACATGAGAGCTCCTGCTTTTTCCTCCTGTAGTTTTCCTCTGAACTTTCTTTATTTGCTTCAGGGCAAGTGATGCACACACAGCTATCTGCAACTGCCTGCTGAGCTTTGTCTCCCTGAGCTGGACTGGGAAGTGGTCACCTCCTTCATGCTCGGGCTCTGGAGCTGGGAATTGAGTGTTTAGAGCAGCTATTTTGCCACCGTTGCAGTAAATACATCCCAGCATGTGCCTTTCTGGCAAAGGACTCAATCTTTATGGCTTTGCTCTTGGCTGATAATCACGCAAAAGCAGTTAAACAAGGGTTCATTCCTTTCTAATCTCTCTGTCCTGCTCCTACAGCGTGGCTGGTGCGTGATGTGGGCTGGAGGGAGCAGGCTGTGTGTAAGCAAGAGCACAGCAGCTCAAAGGTAACTTGAGGTTTGACTTTGTAAGTGCAAGGAAGCCTATTTTGAGCAAGCAGAGCCTGGGAGGATTCATCCCTACTGCAGGGAGGCACCCGTGACAGCGAGTGGCTCTCCAGAGCCCGGGATTAGAGTGTAATTGTCACGGGGATTATGGCTCCGCTGCCACATGAGCCCCCGGGAGAGCTGCTTGTGGCGACACAGCTTAAAGAATCACACAGGGAATGGGGGAGAGGGGGAAGTGGGCCAGGCTGGCACTGGGATAGTGCTGGATGTGCCTTTCACACGTGGGCTGTGGAGTGTGAGCACACCGGGCTGCCTGGCGATGGAGACCTGCTTGGGCAGGGACTGGGCAGGCTTCCCTAAAGTCGCCTTGAGCAAGCAATGCTTTTCCCAGCTGAACAGTTCCCCAGCCTGCATGTTGCTCCTGCTGCCTTATTAAGCAAAAGCCTTGTTTGTGTTACTGAGCACAATTTAAAAAAATTCCTTTTCCCCTCTTTGGTAAGAGGCACAAAGACTGTGCAGTAGCTGCTGTGGGTACTGGAGCTGCCTGCAGGCTCTGGTCTGTGCTCTGCTCTGATTTCCCCCTTAGTCCTCAGAGTGTCGTGGATTTACCTTTATGGCTCACTGTGGTGGGAGTGCTGGCCAGTGGCTGTCAGAGGAGATGGGCAAGGCTGGCTGTGGTCCTAGGACTGCCTGGAAAGTGTTGAGCAAAGGTAGTATTTAACTATGTCTGGAAGCCTCAGGTGATCCTGCCATGCAACTAAATGCAAACATGTGTCTGGAGGGGAGCTGTTTAACTTTTGTCCTTGGCACCAGGGCCAGGGCAGGCTGTGTGTGCTGCAAGTTTTATGTGGGCCAGACTGACCAGGAATGGGTGGTAAGATGGTACCTCCAGGCATGGTCACAAGGAGCCAGCACAAGTGGATTTTTTTACTTTACTGTGGCTCATGTGTTAGGGGAGTTAGGTGTGACTTCGATTGAAATGTTGATATTTGCTTTGCTCCCAGGACTAAAATGACTTTTGTATATTTATTTTCTTCTCCTCTACACAGAGCTGGAGCATGGAGTGAGGGAAGGGAGTGAAGGGTATTTTGGGGGGGAAATATAGACCCTTCCCTTACTAGTCTGGAAGGAGCTGCCTCTGCTGGAAGCTCATGTCACTTCTAATAAGGTTTTTTAGTGCTTATTCAGATGGGAAGATAAAGCAGTCTTTGCCTGTTGCCACTGCACACCTCCCTCCTGTGGAGATCTGCTCTGTTTGGGCTGTTTCACACTGATTTGGGCTGCCCTGTCTCCAGTGCTGTGTGGCTCCTCTGCTTTTGGAGGGCTGTTGGGGCTTCAGGGGGATGAGCTCACTCCTAACCCCTGTTCTTTCACATGCTTGATGTGAGCTTTAGAACCTTCCTGGTTTGTGGGCTCCTGCAAGAGCTGGGTGGAAGTGAACTGCATGGAAATCCCCTCTCTTGGGCTCGGTGGTTTACAGAGGTTTGCATCCTTGCAGCTGCTCATGTTGTTCAGGAGCCCTTCCTCGTTAAGCCGATGTAGATGTGCATGGTGGTGGTGGTGGGAGGTGACATCTGTCTGTGACAGGACAGGAGCTGGGGAGGATATTTTGTGTAAGGCTGCTTGCTGCAGGGAAAAGAGGTGATCTGCACAGCCGACCCTGAGTGCAGCGCACCTGAGAAGCCCTGGGAGCAGCTCACACCTGCCTGTCCCTGCAGGCTGCACAGGGTTAACAGGTCTGTGCCTCTGCCCCCTTCTGCCACCTCCCAGGCTGGCCCAGCTCCATGTGCTTTTGTTTAGGAAAGGTTGACTTTCACCTTGCTTCTGTTTACTCCCAGGTTTATGTACACAGTGCTGGGGAGGGAGACCAGGAGCAAGCGCTGAGTCTCCATGCCAAAATTATAAACTTGATAAAGGGTTCTGTACACTGTGAATGCCCCAGTCTCTGCAGTCTGACTCCCTTTGCAGCTTGCTGGCTGTGACCCTTCAAAGGAGTTTTTAATGAACTCTGTGTTCGATCAGAGATAAGGGACAGCTGTAAAAGGCAGTCCTATGTCTGGAAAACTTTGTCTCTGCCCCAAAACATCATTTGGGTTTTTTGGAAGGGGTTTGCAAAGGCTGTGGTGAGGGCATGTGGGCTGGGGCAGGTGAGCTGCCTGGGTTTGTTATTTCCCAGAACTTGTCAGCGGCTGGGGAAATTCACACATTGCACAGAAGCTTTGCTTGCTGCCTCAGTACAATAGCTGATATTTCTTTGAGAAGAGGCGAGGAAAGCCCCAGGAGCACGAAATGGAGTGGGATGGGCTAGGGATGGAGCACAGCAGGGCCTGGGGTCCCAGGGGTGCTCTTCTTGTGCCTCCACCAAGCGTCTGGCTTCATCCAGTAGTGCAGCTTGTCTCAAAACATGAGCCCTCTGTGCCCAGCTTTTCCAGGAATGATGCTCACAGTTCACCAGCCTGATGTGCTGGCTGTCTGGCTGGGAATAAACTCTTATTTATTTATTTTTTTGCCACTGGCAGGCAGGAAAAGCTTCTGCTCCCCAGCAAGCTGTTTAATCTCCCCCAGTGCTTACTGGGGATAAAGCTGCTTAACATGAGGAAGAAATCCTGGAACTAGATTCCTGCAGGGAAGGTTGATTCCTGTACAGACCCTTCCTAGAGAGGAGCATATTAATAGTAGGACTCTACTTCAGCTGCCAGGGTGAGGTGGGGCTGTGCAGCCGCCCAGTCCGACTCTCCCAGCAAGTCCCTGGCCTGGCTCCAGCAGGGGGATAACAGGTGGTGGAAAGGAGCCTCGGAGCAGCGCTGGTGCCCCTCTCCAGCTGGCAGTTGCAGAAGGTGTTCAGCTGAACGTGGCCAGGGATGGCTTGGCAAGGGCTGACAATCCTCCTGTGGCAGTCTCAGAGCTTTTTCCTCTTGGCTGCAGCCTGCAAGCTGAGAGGAAGTAGCAGCATCTTCCGTGGTGCCTCTTCACCAAGCAGCAGAGCTGCAGGGAGGACTGTGTGCTCTTGGAAAGGGATGTACTTTTTTTGAACAATACTCCAGGGAGCTCTTTATGTGGCACTTGGGAAGCCCGAAGCTCTTGCTTTTAAGTGCTGTGAAAGTGCCTGTGTGCCCTCTCACAGGTGTGTATGCAAGGAATGTGCCTGCTCCAGACCTGCCCTGTGAGCACCGTGCTCCAGCGTTAACTCTTCCCAGCCTGCCCATGCCCCAGCTCCCAGGCAGGGCCTGCTTCCTAGAATTACATGCCTTGAAACCTGGAGAGTAATTATGGAGGTGCCCAGCAGCCCTCTGACTTCACTGTCAGGTGAACCTGTAATGTGAGGCCACTGCCCACAGGAAAAGTTTCCTGTACGGTTCGAGAAGTTCTTGCAGCTTCCAGGAACTTCCCCATCCTTGCTCAAGAGGATGATGAAGAATGAGTTCAAGGAACGCTCCCATATAATCTTATTTATGCTTGTGAGTCAGTAATTTCCTTGTTGTGTGCTCTGCTGGTAAACACAGTCTGTCCTGATTTAAATAGAGTTTTTTGATAGCCAGACCTGGTGTGTTCTACAGCGTGCACTAATCACTGTGGCTGTGTGCCGCAGATCAGTCCGTGGCTGGGCTGATCTGATAAGGCCAGTGGGCTGTTCAGTCACCCTGGGGCTTAAACCTGGGTTTTCTTGAGCCGCCCTTGCTTGGACATTAGTGGCTGTGACTCATGGTGAAGTACCGGGTGAGCTGGCACCGGGGTGTGGCACAGCACAGCGCTCGCCACCATCAGTCTGCCCGATGCAGGGTTGTTTGGATCTGCAGCAAATGTGCTCTCCAGCCCCGGGAATTGGGTTCTTCCTGCCCCTCGATGAAATGGCCAGAAGCTGCCCTGCTGCACGCTGGCAGCAATTTCCATTGCAGGGCTGGCTTTGGCTGGGTTTCGCATATCTTGAAATGAATATGCCTTGGAGCAAGTGATCCGTAACGTCAGGAATGCCTGATTCCAGGCTGGGAGAGGATTTCTTTCAAGCTGACTTTCCTCCCAGCCCCCTTCCCGGCATCTAGTGCCAGACCTGGCATAGCAGAGAGAGGGTCTGGGAGGAGAACTGGCCTCAGCACTTAATGCCCTCTGGGCTGTTCATCTGGTTATCCTGTAGCCTGGTTGCTGGGGAGACCAAAAATGCCTCAATAAGCAAGGAAAAGCACATCCAGTGCTGCTGCTCCTGGTGCAAAATGAGAAACATCTTGTGCTTGTTTGTGGCAAGCCCAGTGTGCCAGTGGGCAGGGGAATGGGGCTGGGAGCAGGGCTGGGACTGCGGGCAGAGGAAGCTGACACATGGCTTGTGGCTGATAGCCGGCCTCGGCTAGAGATCGATAGCGGATGTAATTCATCACCTCTGGGCTGTGGGATGGGCCACACCTGGCCAGGTGAGCAGGAGGGTTGGCCCCAGCTGCTCAGGGCTCGGTGGTGCTGCCACCCAGCTCTGTGTCCCCACGAGTCTCTGATCCTCCTCACCCCAGTGAGGCTATGGCCCGGTAAGCTTGTACGTTGAGGGAAACCCCTTGGATGTGCAGGACTGTGGAATGCTCTCCTGGGTAGACAAAACCTTTGTCAAGACTTCCCAGTCATCCTGTGAGGACAGCATGAAAGAATGTTGGCAGCTTAGCCCCCAGCTAAGGGACCCATCCATCTGCATTGTGCCTCTTGCCTTGGGGGAAAGGGTTGAGTCCCCCTCCGTGGTGGTGATGATTTCATGGCTGTGGAAGCATCTGGAATCTGTGGGGTGGTGTTGAGCAACCCCAGAGCTCATACCTTCGGTACCCTCACCAAGGCTGGCCCCAGGGCTGTGGGGAGAGGAGAAATAGTTCTGGGAAGTTGCATAACTTTGGTGAGGGCAGGAGATCTGGGCTTGTGGCTCCTGGAAGGTTCGAGTGTAAATGAGCTCTGGTGTGCAAATTGCCATTGTGGCCAAACAGCTGATCTCTGGGAGGCTGTCCAGCTTTTGTGCTGTTAACTGCACTCCTTGGGCCTTTGGATCCTGGAGAGATTTTATAGGTTTGTTTGTTTACATGCTTTTTAAAAAGGTGAGGCAGGGGAAGCTCTTCCTTCAGGCAGGTCATTACTGATAGCGAGTGCTCTTGAACGTCAGCCTGTATTGCACTGCAATTCAGCTGAACTGACAGGCCAGCTCTTAACCCTTGGGTGATAAAATAGGCTTGTTCTCAGTATAAAGAGTGAGGAATTGCTTTGGCATGAAGCTTTGGTGCTATGCAAAAAACTGACCTATGCGTGTCAGATTTTTTTCCTGGGAATAACAAGTCCTTCCAAACTCTCCCTTATCACAAACGGAAGGTATTGCTTTTCCAAATGCTTTTGTTACAAACTCCTGACCAAGATCCTGTTGTGGTATTTTCACCCTGGGTGTTCAGGTGAACCTCTTGAATCTGTAGCCCTCAGGAAATTCCCCTCCTAGACTGGCTCTCACTTCTGTTCTGAGAAATTCCAGGGGAATTCAGCTGATAAAGATAATGCTTTTGGTGGAGAGGAAGTTCAGCATTTAATATTTTTCTGGTGGAAGTGATGTGCTCAGGCTCTGAACTGTCTGTGAAATGCTTCCGAAGAGTTGTCTCATATTTAACATGTTTCCCCCTCCATTTACAGGTGAGAGAAACTGAAACCATGGATGCTGGGTGGCTTGACTACCCTGCCTCTGGGGACTTGCCAGATGACGAAGACATTGGTGAATTCAGGCCTTACTTGACCTCTGATGGATTAGATATAGATGAGGCATCCGGGTCGGGAGGTAAGTGGGGAAGTGGATCTCCCTCAGCTGTTCCTGTGAAACTTCTTTCAGCACCAGCCCTTGAGTGATGGGCTAAATCACAGCCAGAGCTCCAGAGGAACCACAGTGTCAGGTGGAGATGAAAGCTGTGACTCGTAGTCACTCAGATGAGAACAGTGGAAGTGGTGGTGCTGTGATGTCGAATCACTCAGGGAGGACAGATGGAGTCCAGCCAAGCTTGTCTTGCTGCAAATGAAAAGGCCTTGTGCTGGCTGGATCTTTTTCCTGTTGAACTCCAAAGAACTGCTGAGGAACTTAAAAAAATATAATCTATTGTTGAGGCAGTGTTAAAAGGCTTAAAGTTAATGTCTCAGCTGAGGCCAAACAAGGTAAAGGACTAACTGTTGTTCAAGTGAGCTCTTTGTGATGTGCAAAGCTCCCTGCCCAAACCAGTTTCTGTAGCTCTGTGTCCCTTTATGTGAACACTTGTTCTGTAAAAGTAAAAGAACAAGTGCTGAAATTGGTGCCTGACATGTTTGGGCAGATCTGGAGGGTTGGTGAACGATCCTTTAGGGACGGGCGGTGGGAGCAGTGCCCTCCATTGGCATTGCCTTATAAGCTATGGCACACCTGCTCTGCAGGGGCCAATGGATCCAGCTGAAGATCCCTCCCAGCAGAGAGGTGTTGGTTTCAAGATTACATCTCGTGGTCTTGTGCAATCCTAGTCATGAAATTATAAAGAGTACTAGTAGATAAGAGGGAATTGTAGAGGACCAGAGTCCTAGTTTGTGTGCAGTTGCTGGTATTGCAGGAAGTATCTGAATTCTGTAAAAACAGCATGTAATGAGACAAAAACTTGAGAGCCCTTTCTCGTTTTTTTTTGCCCCCTCTGCAGACTACCCAGACTCTGAAGATGGCATCTATCTGACCACCATGGATACCCCTGTGGTAGGTATTGCCCTTGTGTGTTTTTAGGCACCATATAGCTCCTCTGGTCTGTCTGTGGAGCTTTTCTGAACACCCTCCCCCTCTGTAAGATGTGGCATCAAGATGAATCCACCTACATGAGCAGACAGTGTACTCGTAATACCCTGAGCAAACTTTCTACTCCCTGCACACCCTCCTGGTTTCAGCTGTGGGTAGGCTGGGTGCTGCTTGCTGATGGGTGTGGTCTGTCTGTGTTCTGTAGCTATCTGACAACTATATCCCTGGAGATACTGGGAGAAAGATAGAAGGTGAGAAGAAAAACACAGAGGTGGACAATGAAATCATTCCAGACAAAGCTGTACCTGTCGAAGAGAACCTGTCCAACAAGATCTCCATGGCAAGCACAGCCAACAGCAGCATCTTTGAAAGAACAGAAGTCCTTACAGGTAATACTCCACCTTGTCCTGGTAAATCATTAATAATGAAAATCAAAATGGCTTCTGTTGTTCCCTGTTTCTCTGGGGAGCAGCTCCCTGCTGACAGGGGAGTGAGTTGCTTTACCTCTGTGGCTACCTGTAGCAGGGTGGCTTCTGCCTCCCAGTCCTTAAACAACAGCAGAGCCTGCTGCTGGGATAAACAGCTTGTTTTTGAGCCTGCCAGCTGACTGTTGGCTTAAATCATGTGGCAGCTGCTCTGCACCCGGATTCTGCCTCAACAAGAGGTGTCTCTGGCCATAAAGCAGTGACATCATAGACTTTGATACCAAATACAGGCATTTTCCTTCCAACCTCTGCCCAAGTCCTGCCTTTTCTGAGCTTTGCCAGGAGCCAAGCAACCGCTCTAAGGGATTCCAGCACATGGTCAGCTGTAGGAATCTGAGTACCAATGTCTAGAGCAAAACGCAGTGACTGCCTTCCCCTCAGCATGTGGGAAGGGTCTGTCTCCAGCATATTGCTGCTTCAAGCACTTGGCCTGGTGGTCCAAGTATAAACCCAGGCCCTTTGTGCTGATCTGCAGCCATCCTCCCCGTCAGAGAAGAGACTAGAAGAGTGGATTGCAGAACCAGCTAGCAAAGAAGCTGATTTAGTGCAAGGAATAGGTGTCACAACAAGGGATAAACTTCAGTGAAGTCTTGTGGCCACCCTTGGTGTGAGGAGAGAGGAAACCTTAGTGGTTTTTTGCAGGTTTGTAGGTTTTGGTTGTTGGGATGTGGGTTGTTGTTTTGTTTTGGTTTTTTTTTTTTTTTTTTTGAGGGAAGTGGTGTTGGTAATTGGATGTTGATGAATTGAAGCACAGCATCCCCAGGGTGTGCTCACACAGGTAGCTAACAAAGCATTCAGATTGGAGCTCTACCATTCTCCTGTGGCCTGTAGTGGGGCTTTTTTGGGTGGGTTTTTTTTTCCTCTACAGGGAGAACATCTTCTTGTCAACATTTCTTTCTTGGACTAAACTGGAAGATTAGCTCAAACTGGTTAATGTGGAACATGTTATTATTCTGTGGCTGGACTGGAAGCAATCCTGGCCTTTCCCAGTGACATCTGCTGTTGCTGAAAGTGCCAGCACATATGGTGACAGGCACATGGACACGGACTCTGGAGGCAGCTCTGGGGGCTGCTACTTTGGAAGCAGATTTTGAGATGTTGCTGGTGGTTTGGAGTTGCCCAAGACTTATTCCATTCTCTCTTTCCTCCCCAGCTCTCATCGCAGGAGGAGCAGTGGGCCTCCTGTTTGCCATCTTCCTGATCCTGGTCTTGGTCTATCGCATGAAGAAAAAGGATGAGGGCAGTTACGACCTAGGGAAGAAACCCATCTACAAAAAAGCCCCCACAAATGAGTTCTATGCCTAAAGCTCAGCAGCACCTTGTGCCCATCAAGGGACAAACAGACTCTATGGAAACACTGTGCCCTCAGATGAGATGTGCTGAACAAATGCTTTTTTTTTTTTTTTTTTTTTTGGATTGAATTTCAAGGTGACTTTGAGAAAAAACAAACTTCCTTCATGACCCTTCCCATCCCACTCAGCTAACAAGGGCCCAATGAAATACAAAGAGTCTGAAAAAAAACCTCAGTGTATTTTTTTTCTAAGTTAGTGTAAAAAGAATAAAGATGCCAAATTTTCTGCTTGGTTTTATAGAGGGTATGTAAACACAAACCAGACTGTATGGAAGCAAACACCATGTGTTTGCATCCATCGTGCCGTGCTGGGATTGGCTGCTTCTATAGAAGATGGCTTTTTTTTTATAAATCTTGCTACTAGATGTCTTGCAGCAGGCTGTTGATGTGAAGCATTTTTGTGGAGAACTATTTATGAATCTCTTACACTACAGATAAATGTTGCCTTATCAGGGAGCAAAAGGCCCACAAGGGCTCAATATCCCTGAATGCCATAAAGGGCCTATGGGAATGTCTTCCCCAGGAGAGTTCTGTCTCTTCCTGTTGGCCCCAGGCAAGGGTCATTAGTCCTTGAAATCAGGACAGCCAGTTGTGTTTGGCTATGGCGACACCCTTTCCTTGCCTTCAGTCTCTTACCTTTTTTTAAGGTTTGCTTGTAGGATTTTTTTATAACAGAATTTTAAAGAAAATAGCCTAATGTTTATATAAAGTTTGTAGAAATTATTTTGAAATAATAAAAAAAGTAATCTACTTTTTTAATTTCCTCAGATTTATTTTTTCAATCCCTTTGTGTTTCCTTTGGCCGGGCATTTCTTTAGAGATGCTTTTATATGATTCATATTCTGAACTGAAGCAGAGTTAGCTACAGAGTGTTACAGGTTTCTTCTAGTTCTATAGCAGCTACTATAGAGGTGACAGATATTTATGATTTTCTCATAACTTTTCTAGGATTTTTTAAAAAATAGAATTATTTATAGTTTCTGAAATGGCTGCTTTCTCATTTGGTAACTTTTATCCTTTTTATGTAAAACACTAATATAATGAGTCTCTGTGAAAACTATTTAAGCTTTATTCTGTGAATTTCAATTATAAATTCAAGGCAATAACTTCTGTATGCAAAGTTGGATGCATAAATATGATTGAAGTAGGGAAAAGACAAGAGTAATTCTAGGCTGTAATATATTACAATCAGTCCTATAGAGCTATATATTATATATTTTACTGAGATACAGATGAGAATGAAAAGGCTGGAGTTAATTCTTCAGCAGCCTTATGGTGTGTAAGAAGCTTTTGATCTTGTTTGTGCTGCTGTTTGTCCAGTGTCTTGTGTAGAGCACCAGGGACTTGTGCTCGGAAGGCACGTGGGTGCAGCTGGAGCTTGGGGGCTCTGTGGCCGTGTCCTGGCTCCTGGAAGCAGGTTGGGATGTGCCAGGTGTGATCTGCAGAGTCAGAGCAGAGATCCCCACCTTGAGTTGCCCTTGGAAGCAAGTGTTGGAAGCTTGCAGTGTGGAGGTGATAACTTTCTGTCCCCTACGGCGCTGTGCCGAGCCCTGCCTCTTGGGGAAGGCTGGATCTGAGCTCTGCCTGGGTGGCATGTCCCACTGGGAAGCACTGAGCTTTCATAGGGGTAAGCTCTGAACCCCCCGCTGTGGATCTTTCTTAGCATCCCCTGTACACGGCTCCTACCTCCACTGGGAGTGGGACCAACCCCCCAGTCTCCCAGAGCAAAGGCTGATGTGTGTCCAGTGCCTCCGTGCCAGGAAGGTGTTACAGAACCGTGAGCGAGTTGTGTCCTCCTGCGGCTCCGAGTCTGGAGTGGTGAGAGACAAAAATCTGAGTGGGAGTCCCCAAAGTGAGCACCTGAGCAGGCAGCACAAAACCAAGCAGTTGCAAAGCTGGTCGAAAATGTCATGGCTCCTGAAGCCTCCTTCCTGAGGCTTTGCTGTAGGCTTGAGGCCAAACCCAGAGAGGCAATAGAAAGAAGTGTCCCCTTCTCAGGGTGAGGCAGAGATGTGTTGAGACATCGGTGGGAGAGGAGAGCTCCTCCTCCTCCGAGTGGCTCACTTGGTCCCAGTACAAGCATGTTCAGGGTAACTGTGGGCTCTGGGAGGCTCTCAAAGCTGTGCAGAGTTCACTGGAGGCTGGGAAGGAGAGGGAGGATTGTGCTGCCTGTGGACAGCACTACCAGGAAGGCAGGAGCTGTGACTGCCTCTCGGGATATTTAGATTCTCTTGTGTAATTGCTCTTGGGGATTTTCCACTGTTACTGGTTTTTTTTTGTTGTTGTTTTTGTTTGTTTGGTTTTTTTTTCTCAAATAAATGGTACTTTCTAAAACTGGCTTCTTGGACTATTTCTGATCTGAAATTACTTTTGGGAGCTGGATAACCGGGAGCTCATGTTTGTGTAATTAGGTTTTCTGAAGGGCGAGGCACGCTGGGACCTGGTGCGGTGGCCCGCAGCTCAAAGGTGCTTTGTCAGCAGCTCCTGGGCTGCCTCCAGTGCCTGACCCATGAGTGATTCCCATAGGAGCAGCAGCCCGGGGTCTCTGGAGCTTCTCAGCTCCTTAAGCAGAGACAGAACAGTGCCATGGGGTGAATCTGTCCTGTCTTGTGCTGAGTTTTGTGATGGCACTTTAAGAGCACTGTCCGCTCTTAATCAGGAGGGACAGAGGGAGGTAGGAGGAGGCCTGTGCCTGTCCCCTGATGGCAGCAGCACATGCCTGTCCCTTCAAACGAGAGCAATGTCCTGGGCATTTTGCTTAACCAAGTTTCAAGCCAACCCTGTTTAACCAATGTAGGCCTTCCACTGGGTGCAGAGCTGGTCAGCTGCTCTGGGAGCAAGTCCACGGGTAACTTCATGCTGTTTGGGCCTAAAACAGCTGCTCTTTTAGGCAAGCTCTGGAGGAAGCTGCTGTTTGTCTGAACCCCTCTGCTCTGCCAATTTGGTGCTCTCAAAGGACAGGACCCACCTCTCTCCCCAGGCAGATGGGAGAGAGGGGGAGCAGGGCTGCTCACTGGGACCAGTGCTGAGGCGCCTCAGAAGTGCTGTACTTAAATGGATTATCATCCTCGAGAAAATCTAATTCCCTTCTCCCTGGTGGGAATTCCTGCTCCAGGTGGTTTGGATTAGCACAGACAGAGGAAACAAATCGGGAGTAGTACACAGGCTCCCATGGGCTGAGTAGCACATGCTCTTCTGCTCCTTGTTGCCTGCTCCGTGCCAGGTGTGCTCTCAAAGGTCCTCTGAGAGTCTCATCCAGTGCTAAGAAAAGCAGATCCATGTGATCCCAGGGCCCTCCTGTGCTCCGTGGGAGCTGCTGTTTGTCAGCACATTGGTGACGTACTCCTGCGATCTCCATGTTCTTGTGGCTGTGACAGGTTCTTGGACGTGCTGCTTGGAACAACCTGTGTTTGTCTTATTTTTTTTTTTTTCTTTTTCCTTTCTTTGTCTCCTGGGCTTCGTCTCTTGGTTGCAAGAATCCTGTGTACTTTCCAAAACTGCCCTCAGCGTAAAAGTGCCTTGTTTTTGCAAAGCAATCTGGATGGGTAGTCTGCAAATCCCCAGAGCACAAGCCTGGCTGCCTGCCTGTCCTTGTAGAGCCCCAGCTCCTGAGATGGATTTGTCACCATTCCCTCCATCTGCCTTTCTGCCCTTCTAGCTAGCCTGCCTGTACCCGGTGTGTGCTGAGAGGCTCTAATACCTTGAGAATTCCTGGTCTTCGTCTCTGACCTCACACATGGCACTTGTTTTTCTTCTTAGTGCTGCTCTGGCTTTAAAACCAAAAGGCTGAGGATCTGCTTTATCTGGCTTGAAAATAGCTGGAACCCTCCCAGGTACTGATGTGATCAAGTGGCTGGGGAAGGTCTGTGAGGGATATGGAGGAGCTGGAAAATTAAGTGTAACCTTGCTGACCCCCTTTGCTTTATGGCTTCCAGGGGGTTTTGAGGTGATGTTCGTGGGTGTTTGGGTCGCTTGTTTTGCAGTGTGAGCTGAGGCACTGGGGTGTGTGCTGTGCCATGTGCCAAAGGTGCCAGAATGGGTCGCAGCAGTGATGTGCTGGTAATTGTGGTGCTTGTCCCCAACACCTTGAACCTGCAGAGTCTGGGAGGGCACAATTCCTGCACCCTGGAGATGTGGTGTTTCCCATGAGCCTTCTCCAGCCCGCGGGTGCTGAGTCAGGTGCAGAGTTGAGCTCCCTGTGGCTGCAGGCAGGGTCAGGGTGGGCCCAGGGGCTGGGGGTTCTGGGTACAGCCCACTGGGGCTGGAGTGGGGCATCACTGGGCTCTGGGACTGTGTGGGAGGTAACATAGGAGGTTGTCCTTGGGGCTGGGGTCTGCCAGGTTAAAACCTTGCATCGGTATCACTGGGTGCAGGTGACCCTTTGCTGCAGGGATGCTTTGACACTTGGGGCTAAAACCTTTCACCTCCTCCTTCCCCATCCTCTGTCCCATCTTGCTTGGTGCCAGTCACGGTGCAGGTGGTGATGCCCAAAGCTCTGGTTCTTTGGGGGGGGCCAAGCCTGTCACCTGTGCCACAGTGGCTCTTGAAGGGTTGTGTTTCATAGAATCAGAGTATGGCTTGCTTTGAAAGGGACCCCAAAGGGTAATCCTCCACCGCCCTGCCAGGGGCAGGGACAACTTCCACTAGACCAGGTGGCTCAGGGTCCCATCCAACGTAGTCTTGAACACTTCCAGGAATGGGACAACCATAATTTCTCCGCCGAACACCGCGACATCCCCCCGGGTCCCCTTTGGCGGCTCTCTCCGCGGTCCGTCCCCTCTCCCCGCGTGTCTGCTGCCCCCTCCTGGGCACACCCGGCACCGCGGGCGGGACCCCCGGCGCTGCCCCCGCCGCCCCCCGGCGCTGCCCCCGCTTCCCGCTGCCTCCCACCGGGAACGCGATTTTCAGGGGGTGTCCCTGCTGGTTACAGGCTGCCCGACCGGCCCCCGCTGCGGATGGGAATTCCTCGGCGACAGCGCGTTCTGCCGTAGGACTGCGGTCTGCGATCTCAGTAACGCTGGTGAATCCTGCTGGATGCGGAGTTTGTCTTTTCCCCCTTTTCTTTTTTCCCCTTTCCCCCCATTTCCCCCTTTTTTTCTTCCCCCTCCTTCTCCCCATGCCATCCCCCTTCCTCTTTCCGCCCGTGGGGTTTGGCATGGGCAGGGATGGACACATGTCCCCATGGATGTCCCCACGGCTCTGTGAAGGTCTGGGGTGCTGGGGGTGTTCCCAGTGCCAAAGGCACCGGCTGACCTGCTGGCCCTGCCCTTGCTGCCACAGCGTCGCCCTGTCAGCCCTGGGTAGGGGGGAGGCTTGGGGGGCATTTTGCCCAGTATTGGAGGGAAAAGACCTGTTTTTTAATCACAGGCTGGTTATTTTGGGGAAGCGGGGGGTGCAGGAGGTGGTCTGGCTGCTGCAGGCGCATGGAAGGGAACAATGGAGCCACTGTGCAGCCAAATGCCCCAGCTCCTGTCAGAAAGGTCCAGCGAGGGGTTTTCAGCACGTTTCTATTCCGCTGCTCAGGTATAATTACACGGCGGAACAAAGAGCCCTTCAAACCCACCCACTCCCCCAGCACAGCCCGCGGCTGTGGGCACACACACGTGTCGGCTCCCGGCGGGGTGTAAGGGGACGGTGATCATGCACACCCACTAAAGCAGCCCACGGGGCTGGTGACACTGGGCAGGGGCATGGAACAAACCCTGGGTGCATCCCCAGCTTCCTGGGAGCCACAGCTGGAGTGGGGAGGCTCCTCTCCCAGAGCCACTCTCCTGGTGAACACCCCAAGGCAGAAAGCAAAGAGCAAATCTCACCCTGCCTCTTGGCACCCATCCCGCTCTTGCTGTTCATTTAGACAGACATTTGCTGGAGTGGGTTTGATGAAGTGCCTTTTCTTCTGCCTCTGGCCAAGTCTGCTGCAGAGATGAGGGGCACCAGTGGGAGAGCTGGGCCTTCACCCCATAGCTGTCACAGCCCAAACCAGCCAGGGCAGGAGGCTGGATTTCCAGGAAATAGGGCACGGGGGTGTTTGCATGCAGCTGGGTGTCAGTGTGCTCCATGCGTGGTACTGCACCATCCTGCCTGCTCCTCACAGGGCTCTGTGCAAAGCCACACCAGGGTCCTGCCAAGCCCCACAGCCCTGGGGCTGTGGATGAGCACCCAGGGGTGCTGCTCAGCTCCTCTCTTGGCAGCTCCACCGATGCTGTGTCCTCCCTGGGCTCACAGGGAGGGAGCTGCGTCCAATCCTTTCCTTCTCAGTGCTGATCTGTTACCGCCTGCCTGGTCTGCACCCTAATTACTGCAGCAGTGCGTGGAAATCAGGGCCATGTTTTTCAAGCCCAGCTGTTTATTTAAGCTGTTTGAAAAGCTATTTTCCTTCCCTAGTGGATCCTGAGAAAACTATCCATGTGTTTCTTTTGAGAACAGGACGAAAGAAGGTTGCCAATGCCCTCCATCTGGCCCCCGCTCACTGGATCCCCAAACCCCTCGGCAGTGCTGCAGCGTGGGGCTGACCACAGCGAGCCGTGTCCAGCACTGACCCCACACCCCTAATCAGGCCATGAAGCCCCAGCTTCAGCCTTGGGGCAGTGACCCAGCACTCCAGCCTGGTGGGATACTGCTGGCCCCTGGGCTTGGTCCTTCCCTTAGCTGCAGGAATTCCGGAGCTTGACAGGAATGAGCTTGTTTTCAACTTGTTTTTAGGAAAAAAACCAAACCAAAACACTGACAAAAAGGAAGCCTAATTTTCCACAGGGCAGGGCTGGGTGCCCAGGGCTGTGGGCTCGGAAGCATGGCAGTCTCCACCCCTGAACCGCCCATCTCGGCCCGGGGCTAGTAACACCCGCTCCTGGCATTGCTGGTGACAGGGGCACCCACGGGTGCCTCGGCCTCACTCTCTCCTTGATGCTATTTGGGTTTTTTTCAGAGTCTGGCCAGCAGGGCCACACGCCTGAGCAGTTCCCGATGTGCTTGAAGCCTCTTGAGCAGGTAATTGTAATTCCTCAGCAGCCCAGCTTGGCTTATTTTGGCCCCAGCATAGTTTTGCATCCTGAGGCCCAGCTGGGTAATTTATAGCTCTGTCAGAAAAAGGATAAAATCAGCACAGGGTTTCTGGGCACTGTGCAAATCTATGGCCCTATGTGCTGGGGGCAGGAGTGCCCTTGGAGGGATGCTCAGGGTAATGGGACCCCGCTGAGGTCTGTAGACAGCACCAGGCTTGGTAGGGAGAGGGGAATTTATGGCTCATGGTGCAGTAACTGGCCCCTTGTTTCTGTCTTGTTGGCTGAGTCCCTTTTGTGCACTGCATCAGCCCTGGGCATCAACACCTGGGGGCAGTTTTCAAGAAAAGGTTTTTCTCTGCTCCTTTCCCCTGGCTGATGGGCAGAGCAGCATCCCCACATCCTCTGTTCCTGAGGGCCAGGGATACAGATATTTTCAGTGAACATTGTGGGCCATGGGCCCCCTGGCCTGGCTGGAGGCTCTGCCCAGGGCTGTGGGGCAGGGACAGCCCCAGGAAAAAGGCTCAGAGAAGGGGAGACAGGCTGCTCTCAGTGGGTGTCTTCAGCACTGGCTGCAGCAGCTCATCCTGAGGCCAATCCCCTGGTGGTGCTGGCCTACAGCTCTGTGCTTCCCCACAGGGGATGGACAGAGACCTGGGAGAACGGGCGCTGCCCTGACCACACTCCTGTCAGGGAGGTGACCAAGCCACAGCACAGCAGAGGGACCTGCCCCGGGGCTGTCCTTGCCGAGGCAAACACCTCACTGGTACAGAGCAGCCCCACTCCTTACAGCGCCCCGGCCAGCTCCCTCCTTGCCCAGGGGTTGCAAAAAGTCCGTGTAACCGGAGTTTTTCTGGTCTTCCTGCACGTGTTGTTACAAATTGCCCTACAAGCAAGCCAGCCCACCTGCCACCTCAGTGCCAAGAGTGGTGTCACCAGCTGGATGTGAGTGAGCAGGGAAGGGACATTGCCCACCCTCCACATGTCCCACAGCTGCCCTCCCCTCTCTGAAAAGCACTCAGCCAACACATCAAAGGAAACCTGCTGTGTGATTTGGGGCAAAATGCAGTGCAGTGGCTGTTTAAAAAGCAGCCAAACTCTTTGATTTGGGCAGAAAATATCCCCCGGAGATGGCCAGAGGTGGCCAGTGTGTCTCCCGGGCTGGCCTGAGCCGCGGGCACAATGGGCAGTCAGCGTGACCACTGGGCTGCGGTTGGACTGGGCTGGGCTGGGTTCACTAGATGGCAGCAGCTTCTTTCAAACGGGCAGCTTCTCCAAACAGTGACACCCAGCCCGGGCAGGGAGGGAGACGGACCCAAAACGGGCTTAGTGTTCTCGGGGATATTGTGTCACAGCGGGAAAGCCAGGATTTTATTTTCTTCTCCACGTTTTTAAAGGTAATGCTCTCCTCTGGGACCTGAAGTGGCTACTTGATGCGGTGGAGCTGCGGGCAGCCCCAGCTGCACCCTGGATACTGGGAGCAAGGGATCCCCATTGCCTTCAACCTCACCATCACCTGGAGATGTTCGTGCAACACTGCATCTTGCACACGAATTATCCCGTGCATCCTTAAAGCATTCGATGCTTTTCGTAAATCCCCAGCTCTTGGAGCGAGGTAAATGTTTTTCATGCTCGATTTTATACCCACCCATGTTTCTGGCTGCCTGGAGGACAGGGAAAAGCTCCAGGTACAGCTCAGGAGCACAGAACAGAGCTGCCAGACGGGCTCAGCGGGCAGCCCAGCTCGCCAGAGCCGGCGGGACGGGCCGTGTTTCCTGGACACACGCTGGATTACTGCAGGATCCGGCAGAGACAGGCACTGCTGACTCCGGAGCGAGAACATGCAACTGGCTGGCTGGCGCCTGTCCGAGACATTTGTGTTAATCAGTGATTATGCAAATAAACAGCTCTGCCACGCTCCCAGCTCCGCCGCGCGACGTGGAGCATATGTTCCTCGTGGCAGGCAAGTGTCTCCTCCAGGAGCTCAAAGCTCCTCGTTCCCAGAGTGGGAGCCGCTGTGAAAAGCAGATTAAAGGCAGCCTGTGGCTGGTGGGGGAAGGTAGGAGCCCCTCGAGGCCCCCCAGCCCGCCGCCGCCACCTCTCCCCGTTCCCCATGTGGCTTGAATTACTGCGGCTGTTTGCTTAATCCATCAGGCTTCAAGAATGAGCCACTCGGTGCTTTCTTGGCCTCTCCGTCCAGCAAAGTGCTGTAAACATAACAAGGCAGGCTTGTTCCAAGCCCCTGAAGTCAATAAGCAGTGCTCCTTCTGCCCTTTGGGTCTGGGTTGGTGCTAAATATAACCCAGGGTGCTTTCCATTCATAAAATGTGAATTATGGCCCGGCCTCTGAGGGAGAGGAGCAGGTTGAGGAGCCTGTGGGCTCCAGACACTCTTGATGCAGGCAGCAACCAAAAGGTTTCGCCCCATCCTTTCACAGCCCTCCAGCTCTTCACTGAGTAGATGGGGGAGGAAATGCTTTTGAGGGAAGCATGGGGGATGCTCTCTTTGGGTTGATTAAAGTATTTTCTTGCATCTCACCCTCAGGTGCATTAGGGCCTGGGTGGATTTGCTGGGGAGGTGAGTGCAGGGGATGGTAAACGTGGGCTGATGGGGTAGCCCAAGCAGCAGCAGCAGCACAGGGGAAGCCCCTGCTGCCCCCACACCTGTGTGAGATACTGAAGCATTTTCCAGGAATGGGAGCAGTACAGTCTTTTACCACTGCTCCCAACACCTAATGAGCACATTGAGACTTTGCCACCTGCTCAGGGGACTTGCTTCCTTTTGAATCCTTTGTGGATCTCCATGTGATTACCCTTCCTGTATCCTCCAGCCCTTTCCTCCACCAGCCCTTGGTTGTTGGCATGTGCTGTAATGTTCTCCCAGTTTTTCCATAGCAGCTCCAGATGCAGAGATGTACCTGCCAACAGCTTTTTACCCTCATTGAGGTTCCTGTTTTGGGGAAGAAGGAACCCCATCTCCTGGTGGAGTTTAGGGAGGTGCAGCCCCCTGGGAAGCCCTGGGTTAGGATCCAGGGGACCCAAGCTCTTGTGTTGCTGTGGAAGCCAGGGCCACGTACGAGCTGCAGAGGGAGGAGGCCAAGACTCCAGGCATGCCTGAACACCTCCCTGCTGGGTGGTGTGAGGCTGCCAGTCCC
Organism: Corvus kubaryi; assembly: GCF_017639235.1. NCBI lineage: Eukaryota > Metazoa > Chordata > Aves > Passeriformes > Corvidae > Corvus > Corvus kubaryi. The sequence goes on along the minus strand of NW_024580668.1, from coordinate 9,206,788 downwards.
CTGCAGCCCCACACTCCACACCTGGAGCCCCAGTGTGGCACAGGGTACACACAACAAGGCTGAGGATGGACTGTGTGCAGGGTAATCCTGGCATCTGAAATGTGTCAGATCACAGAAAACATGAAGGTAGTCCGGTTGATGGTCTAGGAATGCCCAAATGTGCCTGCTGGGGTGCTGCAGGTCATGGGGGGCTGTGCTTCCCCTGCTCTCCTGCCCACTGTCCTGAGGTCAGGGTGGGTTGACTACCACTCTAGTCTGCCTGTTGGGTTGTTTCAAACCCCAGCTCAGGACTGCCAAACCAGAAGGTTTCCAGGTACACCATGGGCCTTTGGATGCCACAGAGATCTAAATACAGCCTTTAAGACTCACTCTGCAAAACGCTCATGTCCAGCTCCAGGAAACCTGCTTTTTATGGCATCTAAATCAGCAGTTTCCTGCTAATGCCAGCACTGCATTTCTGTGTTTGTCTAATTGTGTAAAACAACAGAGCTTGGCAGAGCCACACCAGCTAGGGAGGAGCTGGGTTTCACACTGAAAAAGTTTTTCCCGTTTCCTTCTTAAATAACCCCATTTGGGCCTCCAATAAAAAACCAAAACATCTGGTGCTGGGTATTTGGCTGCTGGGAAGCAGCTCCTTATTATGAAAAGCACAGCAGCAATGCAGGGATTCCTGGTAAGGATCAGTAACACTTAAGGTCGCCTTCATGTGTTATCCCTGTCCCTCCTGGCCTTTGAATATATGGACTGAGGACACTGAGGGAGCTTTGGTGCTCTGTGCCAGCATGCAGGTAAATCATGCAAGTTAGTAGAAAGGCAATTGAATCAGTAAATAGTCCTTCAAGCCTGATTTATTGATGCTCTCATGTGAGATCTCAGCAGTGTAAGATGCTGCCTTGAGAAAGAGATAAATCAGTAAATCACAGGAACATGGTGGGTGTTCCATGAGTGGGGAGAACCCTTTGGCAGGGCCACCCCAAGCCCTGAATGAGCCCCCCCC
>NW_024580668.1:9189530-9205781 GCF_017639235.1 Corvus kubaryi | reverse complement strand
GGGGGGGTGGTGTGGGACTGGGACCCCACTCTGAGCTTTTGCTCCCTGTGCAGGCTGTCACAGACACTGAGGAGGAGTTGGAAATCAATATTGATATAGAAGATTGATATAGAGGAGAGTATGGATATAGATGTAGAAGAGAATGGAGAGGAAGAGATGGAGGTGGACGTGGAGGAGATGGAAGAAGAGATGGAGGTGGAAATGGAAGATTACATTGAAGACACAGAAGTGGATGAGAAAGGTGAGGAGGAGGACATGGTCTTGGGACGAAGACCGACCCCAGCAGCAGGACAGGCAGGTGCTCCCCATGCCCTGCCCACAGGCAGAGTGGGTCCCCTGCTGCCAGGCCGGGGCTGGGCTGGGTGCCCTGCTCAGGGACACGGTGCCCCGGGGGGCTCTGGATTCTGGAGGCACAAGCAGCACCCCCAGCCTGCCCTGCCCTTGCTTTGGGCCATGCCAGCCCTGTCCCAGTGCCTGGGGCCCGGCTCCCAGCCCCAGCTGGGCTCAGTTCTGGCAGCAGAGTCCTGCTCTGCCAGCGTGTCCCAGCCTGGGGGCACAGGGAACAGCCCTCAGGGCCGCACTGGAGTGACGGTGCCACTTGCTTTTCTTCCAGGACTGACTGAGATGCCAGGCAGGGATGCCACCCTTCTGTAATATGTTTTAGAGAGTGTTCTTCAATAGCCTTGTGTATATTCGTTTTATAGATTTTTGTTGTTACAAAGATTCTTACAATGTAAATACATGGTGTAGTTCATTGTTGTTTCTGCTCTTCTGTAGACAAACCATCTTTATTTTTCATACCCCACCTCTCTTCTCATTTCCTGTGGACACAGGAAGCATGGACTTTTGGTTTCCTGTTGCTCCAGGGTGAACACGTGTGGGCTGTGCTGGGTTGGGAGGTACCTGTGCACACAGCGGGTCCCACTTAGAGGTCTGTACATACTTCGTATTTGTAGAGGCAGATCCCACAGGGCCCTTTCCTTTACACGTGGGAGCAGGGCCGAGCCTGCGTGGTCCTGCAGAGCCTCATCAGTGGCACTTCACTAGGTGGCACCAGACACCAGCGCTGAGAGGGTGAGGCTGGGCTGCGGGCATCCTCTTCTCCCGGGCACCCCGAGGGAATGGAGCCAGCCTGGAGCTGAGGGGAGCTTCCTGAGCCATGAGCTGGGCAGGGATGGATGGATGGATGGATGGATGGATGGATGGATGGATGGATGGAGCTCATCATCAGGCTGAAAGCTTTGCATCAGCTGGTGGGGGACTAGGGCTGCTTTGCAGGGCAGGAGCTGCTCCTTAGGTGCTTTGTGTACCTGCGTAGGGCTGGGGGATCAGGGGTTACTGGCCTCCCTCCTTTCCCTTCCCAGCAAATACAAACTGGAGAGCCTTGCTCTGGCTGGGAAAATGCAACATCTGCCATGATACCCTCAAGCATCACACAAATGGGGCCTTGTAGCTTCAAAAGGAGGGCCACAAAGTTGTTTTCACAGGGAAGAGCGTGAGCCATGTGGAATGGGGCGTGCTCTGTGGGGTACTGGGGCAATGGCTACTGTACATGTAACAGAATGCAACATGAGGACTGCAGGCAATCCTGTGCCCAGAAATGCCTGGGTCCTGGTTATTCCATGGGAGTTTGCAACAAAAAGAGTTCACACTTTCCCCCCTGCTTTGAATAAAGCACTATAGAATGTTCTTCAGGTGGATTTCTTCCCCCCCCAATCTTCTCTGCAGCTTAATCCTAGCCTTGCTCCTTGATCTTTCCTCCTCCTATGGAGGCATAGGTCCAAGCACAACCTATGCCAGATTCTGGCACCAGCTGGGAGCACAGCATTGTCCTCTCCAGCCCCAGCAGCAGCTAAATGGCAATGGATTGCTTAAAAATTAATCCAATGTTTGTATTTTTCATTAAAAGTGCTACACTGTTGGTGCACAGCCCAGAAAATCTTTTGGGGTTGTGCGAGAAACAAAGCCCACTCCTCTTGTGAGGTTTTAAAATTTTATTAGGGGGAAAAGTCAACAAAGCAAAAGCAACAGTGCTGGATATGTGACCGTAGCCAGAGGCGTGCTGTCTCACGTGAGGCTCCAGGTTTGTATACTCCAGGTATTGCGTCAGCCTCATACATATTCATAACTCAGAATACATACTCAGAACTTTTCAGAAACTCTTTAGCATTTTCTTAGAACTGATTCACATGCTCCCTCGCCCTTCCCGCCTCTGTAGAGTACGTGCAGTTTAACTTGAGGGTCCAGCAAATGGCGCTTTCCCGTTACGCTCGCTCGCCAGATGTCATCGAATCAGGCTAGCGGGCTCCCTTTGTTGCTGTCATTGCAAGCCAAACACGACTACATCTGCACAGCAACACCAACTTCTAACACTTGCAAAAGCCAATACTTCAAAGCACATTTATCACAGGCTGGCTGTATCTTCCGCACGTTATTTAATGAATGACTTCACAAAGAGCTAATGCAGCCACGGGGTCAACAGGGAAATTGGACAATAATTAACAGATACCAGGTTAGTTGAGGTCCAGTTAACGGGGCCCATTGGAACTTGAGAATGGAAGTCTGAGCAGGAAAGGGCACAGTGAGAGGCCCACCATGCCCTGGATGGAAAGTGGCACCTCCAGGGGCTGGATCAGTGCAATGGTGGGGGGCTCGGGCTGCACAGAGCATGTAGGAGTGATACTGGCCTTTTGCTGCTCTTTGTCCCCACCTGGTTGCGACATCAGGGGCTGCCCCTTGCAGGACTGGGTGGGGTTTGGCTGTGGAAGCCTTCCCCTTCCTGGGGATTCCCAGAGCCTGTTCCCAGAACGGCTTGGGTTCCTGCCAGCCCCAGAAAGTCCCACAGAAATGTTTTGGGAACCCCTTACACAAGCTGAGGGGGGACATTGACCAATTGGTGGGAAATGGAGTAACTTCCCATTGCCCAAGGGCACCTAAAGAAAACAGATTTACCTGGAGGCCAGGGAAGGGTTACAATTTCCTTGGGGGGGAGGAACGGGTTGAGGCTTGAAGAGTGGTGGGACCTTTGCCATCCAAACCAGGAATACAGCCCCTAATTCCACAGCCATCAAGAGTTAGGGCTCAGTCAAGTTGTCCTTGTGCTGCATCATGGCTGATGATAGGGCCGGAAGGAGTGGATTATCCTACCCCAGAGAGGTCAGCCACTTTCTTCCAGCACCAACCTGCTTCCTACATGGCAGTAGCCACCCAGAGAAGATGCTGGGGTTCAGGTGACATCCCCCCCCTCCCCCCCGAGCTTGAGAAAGACCCACCCTTGGCTAAACCAAAGGTGTTTTCCCCACACCAACTTACACTCCCAGTGGGGCAGGAGTTGGGAGGGTTTGCGGCTGGGGCAAGTTACCCCTGGGAAAAACTTGAAGGATCATCCCTGGGAAGGCACAGGCAGACTCATGCTGATTTGGATCATGCTGTAAGGTTTGGTTTGCAGGACCATGTGGAAGCAAAGTACAGAGGGAAACCATTTAATAGACCCCCAGAAGGGAACATGGTCACCACAAGGCTTTCCCCTGGAAAAGGATACCTGGAGAAGATACCTGCCCAGGAGAAAGCAGCTCCACTGCCTCCAGCTTGTCAGGGCGGACAATGCCCTGGCTCATCTCGCCCTGGCTTTTTCCTCAGCCCCAGGTGTAGCTGCAGGGGTCGGTTGTGCAATGGAATAGCTGCTTTTTGAGCAATCAAACAATCCCCTTTGAAACTTGCGCAAAAGGCTTGTCCGGAAAACACAATGCAACAGGCAGAGGAAAAAAAGTACAAACATTGGAACGTGCCCAGCTCTTTTCCCCACCCCCATCCTCCCCAAGGGTTTAAATGGTGGTGTCCCCGACCTCTCACGCTCGCACCTCTCAGGGACACGGCAGTATGAAGACGGTGGCCGCCCTCCTCCTGGTGGGGATGCTCATCCTCTGGGCAGAGCTGCCAACAGGTAGGAGATGTCCTAGGATAAGGTACGGGGAGGAAAAGCGCAGGTGCTGGGAAGGAGCCACGTTTACAAGGATCCTGTGGGAAGGGGAGAGGGGAGGAGAGGGGTGTTTGCCGGACAGCATCTCCCCAGGGCCCTTCAGCTGCCCTGGAGCAAACCAGTCTCTCCTCCTGCAGGCAGCGCCTGGTCCTGTCCCCCCGTCCGCTTCATCTGCGCGATGCACAACCCGCCGAACCAGTGCCTCGTCGACCGGCACTGCCCCCGCGGCAAGAAGTGCTGCCAGTCCTTCTGCGGGAGGAAGTGCCTCTCCAAGCCGCCGGCCATCCCCGTCACCTACGGTAGGAGCTCGGCAGCCCCCGCCCGCTCGCGGGTAGCAGAGCGGGGTATGATGAGGGTGGCTCTGGGCAGGGAGCTGTGTCCAGCTGCCAGAGCCCCCCAGGTCAGGCTGGTGGATGAACATGTGGGCTGGGGTGAACACCAGACCCAACCTCTTTCTTTCTCTCCCTTTCCTCAGTGTGAGCTCCAGCTCCCAGGACAGACTGAGGGTCGTTTCAGCATTCCTATTCCACCTTGGCTCCAGGATCACTCCGTGACAGCTGCCGCACAGCGCTACGTGCCATCCACTTCCCCTCTCCCGGTGCTTCCCCACCGCTCTTTGAACAAATAAAAGAGGCTTTTCCCAGGGGTGCTTGTGGTGTGTGACTCCTTTCCCCACCTCCTCCCTCCTCCCTCCATCCTGGCACACAGTCTGACTGCTGCTTTCACCCCAGAATTTCTGCTGGGGGAAGAGGATGAAAACAGCCTGGCTACACACGTGCAGTGTGGTTAGGGGCTGGCTTGGGGGAGAAAATCCATCCAGAGGCATACAACCTCCAGGAGGAGGGAGCAAGGGGAAGAGACTGGAACAAAACATGACAGGTTGCTTTAGGAAGGCTGGAAGGCTGCAAGGGGCCCTGGAGAGCAGTGTGTCCTCCAGGCCCCTCCAGCTGCACAGGGCTGTGGAAGGGAACTGACCCTGCCCGCCCAGGGGGATACAGAAGGCAGAGCCTCCCTAGGAGTACCCTACTTGGGGCTCATCTGGAGAGCAGAGGAGGGGGGTTACACAGACCCAAACCCCAAGTGGTGCTGAACCCCTCACTGAACCTAAGCTGGTGGGGAAAATTCAGCTGAAGAAACTTGCCTTGGAAAGCCTCAAGCCAGGGCAATAAAATCATAGCTCCAAGGGGTTCTCGTAATTTTTGTACAGCTGAGTGCTGGGGACAAAAAATTCAGGAAATGCCAAGAAGCATCAGCAGAAGAGAGTGTGTGTAGCCCGAGGGACCTGCTGGCCTCTGTGCAATAGCAGAACCAGGGACGGCCACCACGCACTGCAGGGGCAGAGCATCACCCAGCCTAACGCCCACAGAGGGCCTGCCAGCCCTCCCCAGCCCATTGCTGATACCAGCCCTGTATGTCCCATTCTCAACAAGCCCAGACTGGGGGAGGAGCTTGGTCCGTCTGCACACACCGGAGGGAGCAGAGAGGAGCTAGTGCTGCGTGAGAGCTGAGCTAATGATCCCCCCGGCCAGGCACGGGCAAAGCGATCTGGAGAGCTGCACCAGCTGGCCAGATTTTAAACCACCCACAAACACAGCAGGATGAAGACTCTGGCTGTGGGATTGACACCTTGCATGGTCCATGGTAGATGCTGGAAGCTTCCTGGCCGAGACTGGGGGGAGCATCTGCGGGAGCGAGTCTTTCTATGGTCACGTCTATGGAGGTGACTTTCTCCCTGTGGAGGAACTAGAAGGAGGCAAAGCTCAGAAATTACTCTCACTGAGAAGGAAGAAGTCCTAGAGCGAAGAAACCAACTCTTTGCTTAGCCTGGCCACGGGAGGGCAGAGAGAACTGGAGAGCTCATGCAGCGCTGAAAACGCCAGCGATCGAGCAGGGACAGGCAGAACGAGACCGGGGAGCTCGTCAGCCAAACTCAGCGTAAAACCAGACATTGCTTCTGCCCAGTGTAGTGTCCTTGCAGGGGAAAACTATCCCTGACACCAGCCCAACCCTCTGCGCAGGGAGAGCTGTGCCGCACAAACCGTGGGACGAAGGAGGCTGAGCCCCAGCGCTCCCCCAGCCGTCCCCGCATCCCGGCACGGGGCTGGCGGCAGCCAGGGCAGAACAGCGTGATTACACCTCCCGCGGTCATTAGTCACAGATCACAACCCTCCTCCTCCTCCATCAGCACCAGTTATTATCAGCTATTAAGCAGGCATTTCCATACATCTGGCTAATTTGATAATGCTGCAATTATCTTGGTTTGTTAACAAGATTAAATTGCTAATTGGTTTGATTAAGCACAGAGCTGCAGGCATGGGGTGCCTCTCAGCTGGCCCCGCATAACCCGATGGATGCCGTGCCCAGGGCAGCAGCTCCTCTGCAGAGACAAGGAAATGGCAGGGAGGGTTCATCCTCCCAAAACCTGCTGCCTGAGGTATCCAGATCTCCCTGTGAGAGGTTCCTCTTCCTGCTCTGAGACAGCTCTGCTCATGTCACCACTGTCACCCAGCTACTGGCCCAGGAAGGCAGGAGGAGGTGGCTTTGGGCCAGAGGATGTTCTGGGGACATCCAGTCTGTCTCAGTCCTGCTGCTTTCTGTTTTGGAGCCCTGCAAGTCAGAAATCCCAGAGGCAATGCACCAACTGTGCCTCCACCTGCAGCTGTGTCAACAAATCCTCTGCCTTTCTCCTCCCAGGCACAGGACCCTGCCTCCTGTGCACAGCATTTCCAGCTATCACCAGCTGTACTGGGGAGTCTGGGGAGCTCCCAGCGCTGGATTAGACTCACCTCTACCCCCCATGCAGCAGCACTCACCTGGGAGGAGCTGGGCAGTGCACCAAAACACACACAGGTCAGGATCAGTGATTGTGGTAAGCTCCTGGCAGTGTGCATTGGCTGAAATCCTGTGGATCCGGGTCTCTGGGGAGGAAGGGAATTTCCTTCCTTGTCCTAGGTAGCTGCCAGCAAGACAATGGGAAAAGCAGTGAGTGCTGTGCCAGAGAGATGTTTCTGATTCTTCCCACATCACCTGTTTCCCCAAGGCCAGAGCAGCCTGGAGATGAAGGTGTTCATTTTCTCTGCCTGGGGTTTACCACAGCTCAGGACTCACTACTTCTCCTGGGACAGGCCCACCAGGTCTGATGCTGGGAACGTGGGCAAAGGCTGCACTCAAGGACTCAGCTTTGAGTTAAAAACATCCATCATGGCACATCACAGCAGCAGCACCACTGCAGGGCAGGCAGCAGGTCTGGCTTACTCCATCTTCCCTCAAAGCAAAGGTTTTCAGGCCACTTTTGGACAATTCCCAAAGGAAACATCCAACACTCCCCAGCATCCCAGGGGATGGAATCCAGAGTGTCTCCCCAGGGATCCATCAGCACCACGGAGCATCCTTGCTCCACACAATGGCCTTTGTTCCACTCCGAGATGTACACAGGACAGAGGATGGAGAAGTCAGGTCTCACCCACAGCACAGCAGAACATCTTTAATATTTTCCTGGAGCCTCCCCCTGCAAATGTTTTGGTCTGGCTCGGAAGACTGGGTGGTTGGGGTCTGAATACAGAACAGTTTGGTGCTCAAGGATGATGTGAGACCTTTTCAAGAGATGATTCAAACCAGCCTAATAAGAATTACTACAGCTTTGACAGCCTTTGAAAGGGGAGGGTTATTTAGTTAGCCTGGCTAGGAGTGGGAATCTGTAGTCCCAGCAGGATCTCAGCAATCACATCAGTTCCAGAGGAGAAAATACCCTGGGTAGAGCAGATCCACTCAGCAGCAGCTCTGCCCTTGGTCAGGAGCTATGCACAGCCCTCATCATTCCTGCTGAGAAGCAGCAATATTCCAGGAGGGAAAAGGAGTCAACAGCATTCTGCTCCTCACCATAAAAGAAGTATATATGCACCTCTGCAGAAAAACAAACCATCCTCACAGCTAAAGGTGAACAAATGTATGAATTCACTCTGTGCTTTCATCTGTGGGATGCTTTATACAAACTCAGCTCCTCACCTGGACCAAGACCCTCTCCAGTGGCAGCGATAGCGTGGTCTGGGCCAGAGCTGTCTCACACTAGCTGATGCCCTCCAGCATTTTCTTTCTGAAGACACAGGGGTGCTTTGGCTTATGTGGCCAGGATACACCAGTAACCTTTCCCAGTGCCCTCCCACCCTCGCCAGTGAGCAGCAACACGGGACACCAGCTCCCACCGTGCTGGGAGGGCAGAGGGGGATCCTGGGGTTACACAGTGGAGGGAGGCAGCGTCTGCCACCAGGGAACCTTTGGGAGCAGGAATGGAAGCTGTCCCTTCTGCCTGGCTCTGGCACATCACCCCAGCTGTGCACTGCCCCCAGCCCCCTGCATGGTGGAGAGCCCCAGAGCAGTGGGGGCTGGCAGGGGATGGAGCCATGGCTGAGGGATGCCAGAGCAGCCCGTTGTGATTTCTCTCCTGCCTAAATTGCTGCCAAAGCTCACAAGCTGCTTGTGATGAAGCCCTTCAGTCTGGCAGGAAACAGCCCTGCCTGCCCCAGCCAAGAGGCAGCAGAGCTGTGCTGAGCCGCTTGGCTCCATCCCCCCTCCATCCCAGCAGGAATCCTCAGCAGGCTGCTCTTTGCTGCAGCTGCACAAGGTTGCGCACACCCAGGAAGCCTTTCGGATGCTGGCAGCACTTCCCTGAGCTGGGAAGCCAAAAGGAAGGCAAAATGATGAGGCACTGACAGTACCCTGTAGCTGAGGGAGATCCCTACATGCCAGCAAACCTTTTCCCCATGCAGAAAGAGAGAAAAAGAGACATCTCTTTCCTCTGCAGTAAGCCACAGTGCATGAAGACACATGTGAGAGCTCAGCAGGAGGCTGGCAGTGGTACAGGCAGGGCAGCTGGGCTTCCTTGTGTCCCATGGCAGGCAGGGCAGATGGGCTCCATCATCCCTGCCCTCTCTGTAGCCCCATCTCTTAGCAGGGCACTCCTTCCACAATCCCTGAGAGAGGCTGATGTCTGTGTTCAGCCAAGCAGCTGGGATGTTCCACAAATAACAGCCCTGGCAAAGGCTGGTGAAACACTCAGAGACTCACATGAAGCAGTTTGCAGGGAGGAAAGCAGCTCCCATAGGCACCAGCCCTGTGCCAGCCCCTGCTCAGGCATCAAACTGCAGCACAAATCTCACCTCATGGCCCACACACAGTCATAAACTCACCATCACTCCCAAATCCACCAGCACAGGAACAAAGGTACCTGCACACCCCTCCCAAATGGGGCTGCTCACCTGCAGAGAGCCCCTCCCAGCTGAAACTGGTGCCTCCCTAAAGCAAAGTGTTCTGGAAGAGGAGCATGGGCTATTTATGCTATAGGGCAGCCTGACGAGCTTCTCTCTCTCCCCAGCTCCAGCCACAGAGGGGAAGCCATTTCCCAGCTCCTTTGGGTCCCACCAGCAGCGTTGCATGGGGGAATTCCTGTCTCTTCAGCCCTGCCTGTGCCAAGGCACACACAGATGCTCCTTTCCCTGACATTATGTAGGTTAATAACATGCAATGTGATGGCAAGACACAGGGAACCGCAACGCAATGTCAATATTTAGTTTTTACACATTTGGCTAATGAGGAAGCAACCTGTGATTCCCTGAGAAGGAGGCAGGGCTGCTTTGCCCCTCTCCCTCCCCTTCTGCATGTTCCCCGTTGGGATGGGATAAACGTCAGCTCCCTATTTCTGGAGTTTGCTGGTCGCAAACGGTCTGTCCCAAAATGCTATTCCCAGGCAGTGGATGTCAGAAATCATTATACTAAATAAAGCTTCATGAATGATTCATGAGGCTGGATTTCACATTAATCAGGGAGAGATGGGCAAAAGCAGCAGAGCATCGCAGACCGCCCTGTCGCGTTCCTGCACAGCCGGGTAAATGGGGAGGTTTGGACCTTCAAGGCACAAATCAGAGATATGGTGCTAATCAGAGGAGCACCCTGGTCCCAGCATGATTAGAGCCTGACCCAGCAGAGACGGAAAGAGGCAGCGGACTGGAGCCCAAATACCTTTCTGCTTCAGGAACTCCTGTGACTCGATTGTGTTAATGAGCCCGGGGCAGCCGGCTGCTGCTCTGAGCATCCCAAGATGCACGACTGCTTTCTGCATGAGCTTGGGACTCCTGTACTGATTCCCTGGCTCTGTACACAACGGCCTCTAAAAATAGAAAAATGCTTTCCTGAAATGTCATCAGGAGCCTCTTTCCAGGGCTCAGGCAAATGGGGCTTCTGCCTGGATGCCATGCTGCATCCCAGCAAACCAAGAGGCATCTTCTTGGGACACAAGTGCTACTTCCACTGCTCCAAGGCTTTGGAAAGAAGGTAGATGTGTCCTCTCTTGGTACCTGAGTCTGCCTAAAACGGCAAGCCCTGAACTCTGTCAGGATCAATGAAAGAATGACAGGTGCCCTCAACATTGCAGCTGGCAGAAGGAGGTAATGAAATGTGGGATCATGTGTGCATTTTGCAGGAGCAAGTGCCTGTGCCTCCCCCAGCCATCCAGACTCAGCCAGCAATCTCTCATCCGCTTGCATCCTGCATCCTTGGCTTCTCCTCTGCTGCTTGCTCAAAGATTCCTGGTAAAAAACCCTAAAAACTACAAAAATGTAGTGACAAGCAGCCAGGATGGCTGTACAGGGGGAAAAATCCATAGCCAGCATAGCAAGCCTGAGCTCTGACACGGAGACAGCAGTGATTCTCCATGCAGCAGCACAGGAATACCTATCAGGAGACTCAGAAGCTGTCAGACACCCCTGCTCCCTGCTGCCGTGGCTCTGCAGCCTTCCCAGGACTGGCAGTGAGTCACCAGCCCTGAACCACAGAACCACGGCAGGGCTGATCCACTGCCAAGGGCACCTGGGCAGCTTAGGGGGCCGCCTGCTAGTCTGGCCCCCCAGAGCCACCCTGCAGCCCCGGTGCATCACGCCACCCCCCAGCGCTCCAGCATCTCCACCCCCACATCCTCCTCCTTGGACTGAGGTGTCCTGCCCACACTGGGATGATATCTACAGGAGGGAGAGGCAGAGATGGGATGGAGGAAGGCAGCAAGTCCCCAGCATCCTTCAGAGCTTCAAGACCTGAAGACAGTCTGGCAGAAGAGCTCTCTCACCACCCCCAGCACTGCCTGAGCCTTCTGCAGAGAGCCCAAAAGACAGCATCCTTGCAGAGACAGGAGAGCAGACCCTTCCCTGCACTCAAGCATCTCCACCTGTAGTTGTTCCTGCATGTTTGTCCCTGACAGCACAGAGGCAGCTGGAGGCAGAGCTGGAATGGGAGGGTGCTCACCTAGAGGCTCAAGCCACATGGGCACTTCCACTTGCAAAACTACAATAGTCAAAATTCACCAGCAATTCATAGTTTTGAAATTTTCAGATTTTGAAATCACAGCTGGCAGAGACTGAAGAGCCCCAAACCCAGTGGCCACTCTCTGTCTCCAGTTCTGGTGGAGGGGCAGAGCCTCAGGGCAGGTTTTCTGCCCCTGCTTCCACCAGTGCCAGGCCCTCACCTGTGTTTGCTGTGGGATGAAATTATCCACAGGATCAGAGAAATCTCACGGAAATCACCCTTTAACCTGACTCCCTTATTGCCTGAAAAGACTGATATCCAATTTGCCTCATTGTATCATTTCTAAATTCTAATTTCCAAGGCATTTCTATGTGCAGTGCAGCATAGGGGCAGCTGATGGACCTTCTTGCTCCACCCAGTCTGGCCTTGCTGGCAGGAATCAGAGGCCACCTCTGGTTCCCTCTGTGGCCATGGCCTTGGCTAGGCACAGCTATCAAAAGCAAAATGCAGGGCAAGTGTCTTCACTGCACAAGCCTGCGGAGAGTCAAAGATCTGCTGCACTCTTGGTTACTCTCATCATTCAACTTGCAGTGTTGTAAGATTTAATTACAATTAAAATTATGCTTCCATCTTCACCTGTCCCTCTCCTGGCAGAGAAAGCAAGAAGTGAGCCCATGCTGTGTGTACAAGTGTGGGAATGATGGCTGGGCTTGTGGCTTTCTCTGTACTGGCAAATGAAGTGTGACTGGGCTGACCCTGGCCCCCAAGCTGGGTGTCAGGGAACAGAGCAAGTCCTGCTATTGACCTCTCCTCTGACACCACGCTGCCCTTCTGCCAGCATCCCTGCCTGTGGCAGCTCCTAGCCCTACTGGGAATGGTCTGGAGAGGGCTTGGCCCATGGAAAGCCCTGGCCCAAGATGCTCCAACAGGTTAATGGTGAGCCTGGAAATAGCCTTTGTGATGAATTCAATTCTGGTGTTAGAGGATTCTGAGACAACCTGGGGCAGGGGCAGAGACAGAGCGGACGGAGGGGATGCAGCACATGGAGATTGCAGGCTGCTCTAAGATGGAGGCAGTCCTTATGCTCAAGGCATGTGGGAGCCCACCAGATAGTAAATCAGTGCTCTGAAATGCCTGACCTTACACTGCAGCATCTCCCTGCTCCCACGCCAGAGGCTCTCCATCTATATAAAAAATAGCTGCTGCTTCGGTAGGACTCTCCAGATTTTCTCATGTTTCCAGTTAGAGTTCTGGAGTCCAACCACAAGCCAAGGTCTCCAGCAAGTTCAATGAATGTTCATTAATCTTTCCTGGCTCAGGGACCCAGTGGGCTCAGTAAAACTCGAGTCCAGAAGAGTTCCAGGCTGTCAGAGGGATGGGCTGTTGCAGGCCATACTGCAACATGCTGTCCCAGGCCTGCTGCAGATGGATTCCAACAAACCACCTTACTGCAGGGGCTGGTTATGCAGCTGTATCCAGGGGCTCCAGAGACAGAATGAAGCTGGTTAATTAATTTCCAGCATGGAGCAGTCTTATATCCCCCTGCCAGCAGCATCTACAGACACCCTGTGGCTCTGGGAGGAAGATGGGGGTTGTAGGGATGGAATCCCCTGGAGTTTGTGTCCCCACTCTTCTCCTCCTGCTCGGAGGATGCTGCCATCACAGCTCAGCTTTCTCTCCCACCACCCCATGAACTGGCTCCAGGGAGAGGCATGGAAACTGGGACAGCTGATGGCACAAGAATGGGAACAGCCAATGGCATGGGAAGGAAAAGCCCAAGCCCCTCTGGCTGGACCAACCCCCTCCCAGAGCTCGGGGAATAAACACACCAGCGAGCACAGAAACCGTCAGGAAAAACCAGCATTAAGGAAAGCCCATGTATTTAGTATTAAGTCTTTGCCACTGAGAAACACAAGACCAGGGTTTTGCGTCTGCCCTAATTTAGCTCTTTCCCTCTGGAAAGGACTATTTGTGAAATGCTTTGTGCTCATGTCCCCGGCATTAATCAGCCCCTGTCAGCCCCCGGCTCCGCGGATCCCCCTGCACTCGCAGGTGCACTGCTCTATCCCACCCTCCCACGTGGCAGGTACCCAGCGGCTCCGGCCTTTCACAACAGATATCCAAGGGGCTCAAAAGTGCTTGAAGATTTTTCTTTTAATTAGAGGAGCTCTGGAGACATGCTATATTCATATGTATTTCCTGCTATTTTTTAATTTATTGCTACATCAGCTATTAAAAAAAAAAAAAGGCAAAAAGAAGAAAGGAAGGGAGCTGCCACAAGCTGAGCACCTTTCGGGATGACTCACTGCAGCACTGAAATGGCTGCTGGCTTCAGACTCACCCTGCCTCTGCGATTTCTTTCCAGACTGCAGAAGAGACCACAGCAAGAGGTTTCGCCCCCCATGCCCGTGTGGAGGATTTGCCGTGTGGTTATCGACATAATCTGCCCCGGGCCTCGGCGGGCGGAGACCTGCCTTCCTCAAGAGAGGAAGATGGGGGGAGACATGAAAGGAAGAGATGGCAAGGCATTTCCAGCTGACCTGATTTTCTGCTTGTTCCCATCTCCACATCACTGCCAGTTAGCTCAGGAGCGGCAGCAGGGGCATGGGGCTGGCCTGTGCCATGGGAAGCTGCACCTTACCAGGGCCATCACAAACACATCTGTGCCAGGGAAGAGTCCTTACACCTCAATATGTTGGAAAAGAGCCTTAAAATGGGAGTCTCCCTTTCCTGCCACAGCTTGCCAGTGTAAGTGCAAAGGCAGGCCAACAAGCTCTGTTTGGCTTGTGGCAGAGTCAGGCCTTTCGCCTCTGAATTTGTTCAGAAAAGGGAAAATTCACCTCAGGTGCCATTGATGCAGCAGCCAAGTCCCCACTGAAGGATGCCGTGACGCCAGCACAAACCTGCATGGGGCCTCTGCAGCCTGGGAAGTGAACTCCCCTTCTCTGCAGTTGCTTCCAGCCAGAGCTTTGAGCTGCAGCAGGAAACATGGAAGTGTCTCCCCTCCGTGTCTCTGCAGCCCCTTCCCAGGGTGATGCCTCCAGTCTGGAGGCAATAAGGGCAGAGCCCCAGCAACTCCCTTCCCACTCACAATTCAGCTCCTCCACATGGCCCAGGGACACTCAGCAAACCTCTTGGTACACGGAGAGCTGATTTTGGGGAGGACAGGACTGAGGTCTACTCTGTAGTAGTGCATAAACAGGGCTCTGGTGCAGACACAAAGTGCCAGATGGAGTGGGCGCCCTTGCAGCGCCAGGCACAGCTCCTTCCCTGAGAAATGGCTGAATGAGAACTATTTTCAGAAGGGAAAAGAAAATTCACCCTGATCACCATATGTCAGTGACAGGCAGAGAAAACCCCACGTGGGAGCCAGCCCTCCTCCTACCCCGTGGGCTGCACCCCGCTGGGGCTCAGCACCCACCATCAGCCGCGCTTGCAGCTGCCTGGAGCAGACAAAGATGGGCATGTTTATCTTGCAGCTTCCAGGGCTGCTCAGCCATCTCTAATTGCCATAAAAATGAATGCTTTTTGCTTCATATCACAGAATAGAGGAATTTCCCTCTGTTTTTTTCCTTTTTTTTTTTTTTTTCTCTTTTCTGAGGCCTCCCTCAAAGTCATCCCTTCCCCCTCCCTCCGCTGCCTCCTTCCCATGTAAACAAGCCCAGGCACACACAGTCTGACACATCACACACATGGAGACATGCTGATGGCCCTGCAGCGGCCAGCACTGCCTGGCACAGGGACAGGACTGGCAGCACACGCGGGAGGCGGGCGTGCGGGCAGGGGGAAGGATGCTCGCCACCAAAAAGAGCTCTCAGTCCGCCTCGTGCAAGCCCGGAGAAGGTTGAGAGCCCTCAGGCTCCAACCCCTCGGACTGCAGTCAGCACGCCGATAGAAGGGATGCAGAGGGTGGTGTGAAGTCTCGCCCCGTGCGAGCCGCCTGTCTGACACAGCTGCTCTATGCTGGCTGCCGGAGCAATGAGCCATCGCTGCGGGGACATGCAGCCCCGGCCGTCACCCTGGGAAGGTCCCTTTCCCATCCTCTCCTTCCCGTCCCTCCGCTCCAGCAGCTGACTTCTGGGGGAGTTGGTGTGCTTGCAGAGCCCCCCAGGCTGCCTGGGGATGGCCCCGGGCGGCGGCGGCAGCTCGCTGACCTGAAACCCAGCGTGTGCCATGCCTGGGACTCGCTGCCTTCGCCCACCTCCCAATGAGCCTTTGAAGAGACACCGAGGAGCTCAGCAAGCCAGGGGAGCGCTTCCCCCCGGGGCTGCCCCGGTGCCCTACACACTCCCTGTTCCAAGGAGCAAGATGGAGATGGATCGCACGGAGGGCGACTGCGAGGACAGGGGTGCATCGAGTGCCCGGCGCAGGGCGGCACCGCTGCCGGGGCCCTGCTCGGCCTGAACGCCCACAGCACGGGACCGCCCGGCACCCCCAGCTCCGGGGGCTCAGCCCCAAGGGCAGCGCTTGCCCCCCCGGCAGCTTCGCAAAGGACTGGGGTAGCCCAGGGCCGCGTGCGACGGGTACCCCCAACGCGGCTGCCACAGCCATCCTGCGAGCTCTCCCGGCTTCCCAGGGACTTCCAGCAGGTAAGACTTCAGGAAAGCCAGGGGTACCCACGCCGGGTCCAGATTCCCGGCTCGGTTCCGCGTGACAGCTGTGGTGGTGCCTTCGCAGGGGACACCGCCAGCCTCGCACGGAGCTGCGCCGACCTGCCAGCCGGTTTTGCCAAAATCAGGTCGCTGGTCTTGTCCGCTGGGCTCCCCCCGGGCATCCTTAGCCCTGTCCCCTATACAGAGCTCGGGAGGGTCTGTCGGGAGGCAGAGGCAGCCGGGAACCGGGCACCGGCGGTCTGCCACCGGGGACTAGGAACCGGGAATCGGGGACCGGGCTCTCCCCGATTGCTCCCGCGCCGCGGCGCCGGCGGGCGGGCGGAGGGCGGCACCGGCAAGGGCGGCGGGCGGGACCCCCCGGCCCCGCGG